>NC_086002.1:905000-952500 GCF_030014385.1 Trichomycterus rosablanca | reverse complement strand
TTCTTGTTTGGTCTGGACCAAGGGAACGGAACCACAGGAGTTAAATCAGCGTGGGCTGAGGTAAATCCCGCTGCTGCTCTACATGAATCCAGGTTTAGATTTGTGAGAGTGGACTGACGGCTCGTCGATTCGGACTGTAAATGTAATAATGAATAAATTGAAGGAGCCTGAGGAAAGGTCAGAGGTTTTATCCAGTCCAGTACGGACACAAAGCTTCGATTTTTCCGTCTCCTGAAGCCGGCGCCCCTGTTCCACACGTCACCGATAAAAATAAAAACAGCTTTTACACCGACTCTGACATTTCTAAAAAACATCGACGTGCACTAAAGTCCCCGAACAAAACAAACAGCTTTTTTATCAGACTGGTTGGAGAGGAAACGAGGACAGAAATGCGGCGACTGAAGCAATCGTGTGATTAAAAAGCTCTCGGAGCGAGCGGCACTTACAGGATTACATCGCTGCGCTAATAGAGGAATGAAGCTCCATCCGCCCTCCTGTTGCTTCACTTCTGTTTTCTTTTATCTTACAGCTTCTCTCAAAAATAAACCATAAAATTCTTTCATTTTCTTACCCCGATAAATACAGAACAATAACAAAAAAACCAGGAAATAAAAAGTCGTAATAATAATTCTTACTTGTAATTCTGACCTTATAATAATAATAATAATAATAATAATAATAATAATAATAATAATAATAACAGTAATAACAATAATAATAATAGCAATAATAATATTATTAATAATAATAATAATAACAACAATATTAACAATAATAATAATAATAACAACAATAATAATAATAATTAACAACAATAGCAATAATAATATTATTAATATTAATAATAATAACAGCAATATTAACAATAATAATAATAATAACAATAATAATATTAACAACAACAATAATAATAATAATAATAATAATAACAATAATAATAATAATAACAATAACAACAATAATAATAATGACAACAAAATAAAACAAAAACAACAATAATAATAAATAATAATTATAATAATAATAATTAATAACAACAATAATAATAATAATAATAATAAATAATAATTATAATAATAACAATAACAAAACAACAACAATAACAACAACAACAACAACAATAATAATTAATAACAATAATAATAATATAACATAATTTAATATAATATAGTAATAATAATAATAATAATAGTAATAATAATAATAATAGTAACAATAATAAAAATAAAAAAATAATAATAACAGAAGGTACTTACATTCCTGGAGCCCCAGGTGAGGACTCCAAGAATATAATAATAATAATAATAATAATAATAATAATAATAATAATAATAATAAGAAGAAGAAGAAGAAGAAGAAGAAGAAATTAAATTCTTACATTCCTGGTGCCCCATGTGAGGACTCCAGGACGTTAATAATAATAATAATAATAATAATAATAATAATAATAATAATAATAATAATAATAATAATAAGAAGAAGAAGAAGAAGAAGAAGAAGAAATAAAATTCTTACATTCCTGGTGCCCCGTGTGAAGATTCTATAACAGGACCGAAGATAAAATACATTTATAACAGAATCAGGCAACAAAAGGCCAGAAAAATGATCCTTACTTGTAGTTCTGACCTTTAGGGTTGCCAGTTTTTTTTCACATGAGGGGGTGTCACATCCATATAGTTTGGTTTGAAACCAGCCCAGTTGGGGGCGCTAGATGGACATGTCTCATAGCTAGAGTTTATTAGAGCTGTGTATTTAAAAGGGGGCGGGACAACGGCTAAACAGTGATTCCTCATAATTGCTGTGATTACGCCCTCTGCTGGCTGATCGATGGTGCTGTACAGAGAAAAGGAAAATCGACTATCCGTGTGCGATACGGTTCTCCGTAAGAACCTTCAACATTCAGCTGTAGCGCCATCGCCTGGCTGAAACTCTGAGAAGCTTCACAAACATCACAGCGCAGATTTTACATTCCTCTGTTGCTATGGATCCTGGTCTTGTTTTGATCTTGGTTGCTAGGGGTCCTGGTCTTGTTTTGTGTGTTGTTTACACACACACACACACACACACGCGCACACACTTTCAATCAGGGTTAGCGCGTCCGCCACCTTTGACACGTCCGATCCGGAATTCTGTCGCCCTGGTCAAGCTCGCCGGGGATTCACCGTTGGTCCGTCCCTGAGTATCCGGACTCTTCTAATTACAGACCACGACTGATGTAGCGTACCGCTAGCATATTAGCCCGCCGTGCCGCTTCAGCGCCGCCAATTTATTTATTTTTAATGGTTCCATATTTTTTCCTTCTTGTTTACAAATTGGCATAAACGAGCAGAAAATAACGTAGCGGTTCCACAGTCGCGGAGATTAATTTAGCCTCCGGCCGCCCGCGGGGACGTACCGGAGTGAGTCGCCGTGCCGAACTCGCCGCTATTAAATGGGTATTTTAAGCACATTTTCGCAGCGGCGCCGCCGTTAAATGAGATTCTGCAGGAGCCGGCGAGGCGTCTCCAGGTGGCTCAGCGGCCGCGGGGAAGAGAGACCAACAATACCAGCGATGGAGCTCAAATCTACCTCAAGAACATCTTCAGTCCAAAAGTATCCGGACGCCCCTTCTAATGTTTGATTTCACACGTAATAGAGGAAATTGTATGTGTCCAGCAACAGTTTAGGGAAGGTCCTTTTCTGTTCCAGCATGAGCGAGCTCTATATAGTGTCCTGCACAGAGCCCTGACCTTGATCTTGGTTTCTATGGGTCCTGGTCTTGTTTTGATCTTGGTTGCTATGGGTCCTGGTCTTGTTTTGATCTTGTTTGCTATGGGTCCTGGTCTTGTTTTGATCTTGGTTGCTATGGGTCCTGGTCTTGTTTTGATCTTGTTTGCTATGGGTCCTGGTCTTGTTTTGATCTTGTTTGCTATGGGTCCTGGTCTTGTTTTGATGTTAGTTGCTATGAGCCCTGGTCTTGTTTTGATCTTTGTTGCCATGGTTCTTGATTTTGGTTGCTATGGTTGTTTTAATTAGGAGCTGTTTGAGGGACCAGTGCTGCTCCGGGGTCCAGCATGTTAGCGTTTTTTTCCCTGATACTTTCACTGAGCTGAATGTGAGATTAGAACCCGCTGAGCTGAATCCCCTCCTCCGCTCCCCACAGTTCTGGTGTGGTGTTTGAGAATCGGCCGTAAGTCCCCGCCCCGCCTGTATTTGGGTTCCGTCTCTCGTCCTGACGTTTGTTTATCCTTCGTAATGAGGAGCGTCGACAGGACGGAGACTCGGAGGATTTTCTACCGCCGCTGTTCCTTAATGAACTCGCGGTTATTGACAGGCGGCGACGGCGTGGGCGCAGCTAAAAATTCATCTTTCAAAATGTCAGACGTGCGTCTGCGCTAAAAAAAGAGCACGCTGCAACATCGCGGCTCGGTGGTGAGGATTAGCGAGACTGCGATGTTTCGATGAGGTTTAGAGGAAACCTTGCGGCGTGTAGCCGATGCTAAGTTTAATAACACAGTGACGTGGGCAGAAAATATAGATGTAAAATAACGAGTTATACTGAACACTGGAGTAAACCAACACAAAGCAGTGGGCGGCGGGGTGATGCAGCGGGACGTTCTGATAGCACACCAGCGCTGGGTTCGAATAATAGCAGTTCATCCAAATCTGGAAGCAGCAAAGCATCCCCAAAACATTATTGCAACAACCAACAAAACCCAAAATCAGCCCCTTAACGCAGATTAGTAGGACAAATGTAAACAAATGATCTTCTGTCCTGCACGACTGTCTCCTAATCCATGGTGCTGTGAAGCTGGCTTGACTGTGGACAGTGTCACCTACGTTCCAGCGGCTTTTTAAGCTCGTCCCAGGTGACCGTTTGTGCTTTCTCATGTTCCTACAGTAAAATGATGATTTACTTCTTTGTTGTTCCGTTTTTAATCTGATTTGTTTTAGAACGAGGTCTGAAGAGCGTCCAAGTGCAGATGAGCTCTGATGTTCCCTTTGATCAGCGCTGGTTCCCCTCTCACCCAAAAATGAGGTCTCTTTAATGAGTGGAGTCATGAGCACGGGGCTCAGCTGGGACTCAAACCAAACACCAGCAGGTCGAGCAATTCTGGTTTGATTCGTCACTGTGTCAGGTTTCCTCCATTTGGCTTTCGCTGTGGTTCAGTGGAGTTCCAGTGGGTCTTGTTTTGATCTTCGTTGCTATGGGTCCTGGTCTTGTTTTGATCTTGGTTGCTATGGATCCTGGTCTTGTTTTGATCTTGGTTGCTATAGGTCCTGGTCTTGTTTTGATCTTGGTTGCTATGGTTCCTGGTCTTGTTTTGATATTGGTTGCTATGGGTCCTGGTCTTGTTTTGATCTTGGTTGCTATAGGATCTGGTCTTGTTTTGATCTTCGTTGCTATGGGTCCTGGTCTTGTTTTGATCTTGGTTGCTATGGATCCTGGTCTTGTTTTGATCTCGGTTGCTATAGGTCCTGGTCTTGTTTTGATCTTGGTTGCTATGGGTCCTGGTCTTGTTTTGATCTTGGTTGCTATGGTTCCTGGTCTTGTTTTGATATTGGTTGCTATGGGTCCTGGTCTTGTTTTGATCTTGGTTGCTATAGGATCTGGTCTTGTTTTGATCTTGCTTGCTATGGGTCCTGGTCTTGTTTTGATCTTGGTTGCTATGGGTCCTGGTCCTGTTGTGATCTCGGTTGCTATGGGTCCTGGTCTTGTTTTGATCTTAGTTGCTATGGGTCCTGGTCCTGTTGTGATCTCGGTTGCTATGGGTCCTGGTCTTATTTTGATCTTAGTTGCTATGGGTCCTGGTCTTGTTTTGATCTTGGCTGCTATGGGTCCTGGTCTTGTTTTGATCTCGGTTGCTATGGATCCTGGTCTTGTTTTGATCTTAGTTGCTATGGGTCCTGGTCTTGTTTTGATCTTAGTTGCTATGGGTCCTGGTCTTGTTTTGATCTCGGTTGCTATGGTTCCTGGTCTTGTTTTGATCTTGGACAGATCGGAAGCACAGCACAGGTGGGATTCAAACCCAGGTTTATAAATCTGTGCAGCACCAACACAGCTGTGGTTCAGTGGAGTCCCAAAGCCCTGGTCAAAATAATGCCTGCCTGACTTTGATGTTAACACATTAATTATAATTACCACTGCTTTATCCTGGTCAGGGTCGCGGTGGGTACAATACACCCGGCAAAAAGTAGGAAACACCCTGGACAGGTTGCCAGACCATCACAGAACACACACACACACACACACACACACACACACACACCTGACTGCACGTCTTTGGACTGTAGAAGGAAACCAGAGCACCCGGAGGAAACCCACACAGGGAGAACATGCAAAACTCCACACAGAAAGGCCCCGACCCGAAGCTCTGGTTGAATAATAACGAGCTCTGGCTGCTGTGTTGTGCTGATGGTGTTAGAATGCTGGATTAGACTGTAATAACCTGATTCTTGTTGTTAATGTAAATGTTAATAACTCGTCGCTCTGATCTTGATTCCTCTCACGCGCTGGGATTGATGAACTGGTTGGAGATGAATCTCAGTCGTTCCTGGTTAGATCCTGCAGCTCCTACAGTGATATTATCACGTCTAACACTTTTATTCCTGACACGCCTGAATAACGTCTGTTCTCCTGAATCCCTCTAATCACAATCTATTCAGATAAAAGCTGCACGCCCGAGTCAGTCCTGTCTGTCTGCTGTTCTCATACAGCCAAACTGTTTAATTATTATTATTATTATTATTATTATTATTATTATTATTATTATTATTGTTATTGTTGTTGTTGTTGTTATTATTATTATTAGTAGTATTTTTATTTATTTATTATTATTTATTATTATTATTATTTATTATTATCATTATTATTATTTATTATTATCATTATTATTATTAATATTATTAATATTATTTATCATTATTATTATTATTATTATTATCATTATTTGTTATTTATTATTATCATTATTATTATTAATATTATTTATTTATTATTATTATTATTATCATTATAATTTTTATTTATTATTATTATTAATTATTATTCATTATTATTATTATTATCATTATTATTATTATTATTATTATTATTATTATTATTATTATTATTATTAGTGTCACTGTAACACTGTTAACTGCTTTGAAGTTACTGTGTCAGAAAGAAGTTTCTGAACCTTGGCATGACTGTGGACTTGTGGACTGTGCCATCCATGATCTTTCTATTTAGTTTTTCGGACCACCAAGAGAGAAGAGACCACTGTTCCACGTACTTTGTAATGGTTGCAGTCAAACTACCTGTATTTATGTGGGCACAAACGAGTCACTAATGAGGAATTAAGAGGCCACAAAGCTTCCTGATGTTCCAGAGACGGTAATCTGCAGGATCGAAGGTTCGAACCCGGGACCCCGGAGCATTAATAACATTTCTGGCGGTTGCTGAAATGTGGAATCCAAAATATTTCTCATTGTCTCAGCATGACGCGAGGAAGAGCCCGGAGCTCAGAGTTTGAAGCTCAGAGTTTGGAGCTCAGCGTTTGGAGCTCAGCGTTTGGAGCTCAGAGTTTGGAGCTCAGCGTTTGGAGCTCAGAGTTTGGAGCTCAGAGTTTGGAGCTCAGAGTTTGGAGCTCAGAGTTTGGAGCTCAGCGTTTGGAGCTCAGCGTTTGGAGCTCAGAGCCCGGAGCTCAGAGTCTGGAGCTCAGCGTTTGGAGCTCAGAGTTTGGAGCTCAGAGCCCGGAGCTCAGAGTTTGGAGCTCAGAGCCCGGAGCTCAGAGTTTGGAGCTCAGAGTTTGGAGCTCAGAGTTTGGAGCTCAGAGTTTGGAGCTCAGAGTTTGGAGCTCAGAGTTTGGAGCTCAGCGTTTGGAGCTCAGAGTTTGGAGCTCAGAGTTTGGAGCTCAGCGTTTGGAGCTCAGAGTTTGGAGCTCAGCCTGGGATTGGGACGTGGACGTGGAGCAGGACTAATTGGTTGATACGATTCGTGCCTCACAGGCTCTACAGAAATAATGAGGTGCTCGCGGAGGGGAGCCGGGCACGAGCCCAATTTAAAAGAGATGTCAAGCGAAGCCTGGAAACATTACCTGGAACACTGGGGATGTCAGGACCAGCGGGGATCCACCACTTTACATATATTATACTGCTCAAATAACAGAGGTGGGTAAGAACATGAAGTGACAGAGTGGTATGAAGGAACTCTAGGGGTCTGAGTAGAGATTTGGGATGAATTGGAAGACCAATTGTGAACCACGCTTTCTCGTACAGTGACAAATGCTTCCTACTGAAATTTAAAAAATCCCCACAGAACTTGGTGGAAAACCTTCCCAGAAGAGTAGAAGACACCACAGCAATAAACTTCTTCTGTATTAACGTCCGTCGATTTATGGCATCAGACAAACTCATTGTCCCGAGTCAGAGGGTGTCCACATACTTTTGATTGTGTGTTTTATCCTGGCTTGTTTTGTTTTGTTTTTATTTATCATTTATTAATTTAAGTTTATTAATTTAAGTTTAACTTTGTGTTATTTATTCATTCATTCATTTATTTATTATTTATTTATTCATTCATTTAATTATTTATCTATTTATTAATGTACTTATTTATTCATGCATTAATTAATTCATTTATTTATTTATTCAGCCATTTATTTATGCACTTATCTATTCATATTTTCTTTTTTGTATTTGTTCATTTATTTATTTATTTATTCATTTACTGATTTGTTCATTTATATGTGTGTGTGTGTGTTTATTTTTTTATTTATTTATACCTGTTTATTTAATTATTTATTCATTTATTTATGTATTTATTGTTTTATTTGTTTATTTATCAATTTATTTATGTATACGTTTAATTACTTATTTATTAATTCATTTATTTAATAAATTAATAATTTATTTATTTATTTATTTATTTATTTATTTATTTGTTCATTTCTTTATTTGTACCTGTTTTTTTAATTTACTTATTCATTTATTCCTTTATTTATTTATGTATTCAATTATTTTTTTGTTCATTTATTTATTTGTTTATTTATTTATTTGTACCTGTTTTTTAAATTAATTAATTAAATAATTTATTTATTTATTTGTTTATTTATTTATTTATTCATTTATTTGTTCATTTATACCTGTTTTTATTTATTGATTAATTCATTTATTTATTTGTTCATTTCTTTGTTTATTTGTTTATTTATTTATTTATTCATTCATTTATTTATTCATTCATTTATTTATTTATTTATTTATTCATTTATTTATTTATTTATTCATTCATTCATTTTATTTTATTTATTTATTTATTTATTTATTTATTTATGTATTTATTTATTCATTTATTTATTTATTTGTTCTTTTATTTGTTTATTTATTCATGTTTTATTTATTTATTAATTTTATTTTATTTATTTATTTTGGTGGCTTTGAGATTCATGTTATAGATGCGCATATTCAGCACTGCTAGCTTAGCATGGACTGTGTGTATCATTGTTTACATATTATTAGCATGACACACGTTCCTCCAGGCTAACGACTTCCCTCAGACCAGAGATCACCCGCCGGAAGCTGCACCCCACCGAACGAAGCTAATTAGGGTTTAATTAAAGAGCCGCCGGAGGTTCGGGGGTCACGGCGACAAACAAACTTCATCTACTGCTGGTTTGTTTTCTACACGGCTGAAGGAACAAATGCTAATGTTGCTAATGTTGCTAACACTGACAAAAAGAAGGTAAGTGCTTACCAGTTAGCATTGTGCTATGCTACAGGCTATCTGTGGCTATCAAACAAGATCTACTTACATTCATCTTGTTAACCGCCACATCAAAGAAAGAAGCTAACTGCTAACACAGGTGTGAAAATCAACTAATCGCTAATGGTCTATTGTGTAAATCTTTGCTAAAAATGTCCGCTTATTAGCAGAGCGATGCAGGACGAGGTAGCTTGTTGGTTTAGCATCGTTGCATAGAAAATGCTAACCATGAGCTAGCTAGTTGTTTAGAAATCATGTGTAGAATTTTATCCGTCACCACACTTTCAGGTACATTCGTTCAGCGCTTCGCTTTCTAATGCTAATCATTTTAAAAAGCATCATTTTTATCTTCTGACGAGCTTCGTCGCTTGATAAGCTAATTAAAGCACTCGACCCGACCCGACTCGATCTCTTTTTAGCACCTGAGAGATGAAAGGCCGTTGATGATAGCTAAACAATGAGCTGGCGCTAATGAAGCGCGGCGTGACTAGATTAGACGGCGAGATTAATTAGCGCCGGGAGCTGCTAATTAGCCGTAGCGTCTAGCATGACTTCAGTGATAGATTTTGCAGTAATTTAATATAAATATTAGCGCAGCGTTTTTATGCATTTTTTAGCCCGATGCTGGTGAGTTCTTGCTTCTGATTGGTCAGGGGCTGGTTGGCGGTCGCTCTGAAGTCTCCATGTGGCCCCCCAGCGGTGTTTTTAATAGCCCTGCACTCCCGCCACCAACAACAAAGCAGTCGTTTCAGGGGGGACCACGCCCCACCCTTAAAGTCACCCCTGACCCTCGCTGAGCGATGAGCGGCTGCAGGCTAACAAACCAAACACCATCCGACTAAACTCCCGGTGTTTTACTTTATTTTGTGGCTCGAACTTTGTTATCTGGAGCTGTGCACCACCAACTACCTGCACCTGTGACCTGGGGGAGGAAGAATTTGTACCTAACAAATGGTCATGGTGACGACCGACCGCTCGTTTGAAAGCCCTTGACCCATAAAATCTGAGGACGCTACAAATTTTAGTGTCAGTTCAAGTATACAGACACTAGGTGGCAGTAAATCCCAATATTAAATTCAAATATCACTGAATGTATTGCTGCACTCCTGCCACCAGGGGGCGCTCAGACCTGGAGGACCTAACCCCACCCTAAAATTCACCCCTGACCCTTGCTGAGCGCTAAGAGCTGCAGGGCTGTTTAATTTATTAAAGCTGTAGCTCATCACGCCTGCTAGTTCCGCCTGGTGCCTCTCACTAATTGCTCTTTGCTACTATACGTACACTATATAGCCGAAGGTACGCAGTCTAAAGTGTTGGGTCAGGAATGCTAGCTTTAATTTAAACGTCTCTATGCTAATGCTACGCTAGCGTTTGACTACATGCTATTGATGTTGTTCAAAGCTGAACAGCGTGTGTGTGTATGTGTGTGTGTAAGCACAAGCTGCACCAGCACTCCGAAGCGAATCAGCAATGCTAATGAGCACACTAGCCCGCTAGCGTATCTGCGTACGCTGCCTCTGCCTTGACTTCTCGCTCAGACTCAAAGAGGTGAAAAAAAAAAACTCCCATCCTCGACGCCCACAACCTCGGCGACGGTTTCCACCAGAAAACCCTGACGCGGAGAAAGCTAATTTGTGAAAGTTAGCGCAGGACGAGTTGGCTAAAAGTAGAACACGCCACGAGGAAAACACCAGCTGATTAGCATTTCACCCATGTATGAATTATGCGTTATTCGTGTTAGTGTTTAGATTAGCGACACAAGTTAAAATTTTATAAGCTAGCTAATACATGTGATAACGTGGTCGGTTAATTATTTACCCATACAGTCCAGCGTCTTCCTCCTGGTCAGGGTCGCGGTAGGTCTGTTTTCTCTGGATCTCTGTGAAAGAGAAGCCGTGCTGTATAGAAACACTTCCACCTGGAGCAACCTGTCAATCATCTGCGCCTCAGTGCCCCATCTGCTGGACAAAACCGACAATGCAGAGGGACACGATTCCTTAATGTTACATTTATATTGAGGAATTTTATGTTTAGTGTCAGTTCAAGTATACGGACACTAGGTGGCAGTAAATTTAATGTTTTTAATGTTACACTTATATTGTGAGGTTCTAAGTTTTACATCATCAAAAGTGGACGGAGTCACAATTCCACTGTATTATACTGGGAGTTTATTTTACCAGTCCAGTCCACCAGTCCCCCGGCCCCAGACTCCGTTGTGGTGTTGAATTGTATACAAGGACAAATCTTTCAATATGACTGCACACAATCGTATGCCACCAAGACAACAATAAATAAATAATAATAAAATTATCCCGGTATCACGGTTTACCAAACAGAGGATCCGGCGAGTCTGTGAAAGAGAAGCCGTGCTGTATAGAAACACTTCCACCTGGAGCAAACTGTCAATCATCTGCGCCTCAGTGCCCCATCTGCTGGCCAAAACCGGCAATGCAGAGGGACACGATTCCTTAACGTTTTACGTATATTGTGAGATTCCAAGTTTTACATCGTCAAAAGTGGGCGGAGTCACAGTTCCACTGTTTTATAGCGAGAGTTTATTTCGGTCCAGTCCACCGGTCCACCGGTCCCTCAGTCCCCGACTCCGCCGTGGTGTTGGATTGGATTTTGCCGGCAGCGTTTCCCGACTGTTTTGTCCACATTGATAAGAAACTAAACTTTTAAAGTTCTACTCTCCGGCTCCTCCCGGTCCCCCCCGCGGGAGCAGGTCCGGGATTAAAGAGACGAGTGTGAAAAACAAAACGAGGGAGGGAGCCGAGAGGACAGAGACAGACCTCACACCGTGAAACGGGGGGTGATGGAGGTAAGGAAACAGCCTCGGGGGGGAGACGAAAGAGAAGTGAGGACACGTGGAGGCGCAGTGAAAGACAAAAAGCTTCGTCTGGAGGCCCCAAGCACAAAACCCATAAAAAAAAAAAAAAAAAAACTCCTTTATTTTCTGATGGTTCTCATTCGTCTCGTCTCTCGCTGGGCTTGTGAGGGACGCAGCCGGACGCCAAAGCAGCAGGACGTCAAAGCAGCAGGACGTCAAAGCAGCAGGACGCTCACATACGTCCACACGGAGACCATTCTGGTTTAACATTTAATATTCAGGGGGTTTTTTGGGTGGGGGTGGGAGGGGTGGAGGGGGTCGTTATCGATTGCACAGGTAATCACTTACATCTTATGGTGAATGAAACTGATCCGGTCTCATTCACATCAATTTCGGATCGAATTCGGATCAATCGGAGGTCGTAACAGTCCCTCAGTCACGTGTCTGTCTGGGCGCCCGGCTGGCTGATAGCACGGCTGAGACGCAAACTCGAGAGCGTCTAGAACACTCCTGAAGAGACTTCAGTCAGAAAGATCGCTCAACCGGTTCATTTATGCGCTTCTCTAAGCATGTGTGGTGAACACCAAAAGGACAGGACAGTGCATAATGCTTGACCCCCCAGAGTGACGAGATCTTGTGGGTCTGTTATAGCGTCAGGGCTGCCAGCCTGGCGTTTATCCAGCCTAAAAGGATAACAGGATTCCGGTATCACGCTTCCAGAGAGGAGCAGGTTTGTGGAAGAGAAGCCGTGCTGTATAGAAACACTTCCACCTGGAGCAAACTGTCGATCATCTGAGCCTCAGTGCCCCCTCTGCTGGCCAAAACCGGCAATGCAGAAGAACTTTTCATCAGCTCTATTGTGTTTGATTGTAGGTTTACATTTAGCCAGATTTTTAGCGCATGAATATTGTACAGTTCTGCTCTGTGTACGTGTTAGCTGGCTAGCATGATGGTGCTAGCGTTTTTATGGTGTTTTGGTGTGAATCGATCAGAATTTAGCAAATGACTTCCAGAGAGAAGCTTTATGAGGCTTATTGTGCGATTGTTGCCGTGAAGCTAATTCAGTTTCTTTGGTTCGTGCGACATCGCAGTACGAATTTTAAAAAGTGTCGTTGTGGCGAAGCAGCGCAGGATTCGTTCTGGGTTTGAACCTGACTAGTGCGTTACGAAGCCTCAGAAGCAGAAATCTCGCAGCGATTGGAGAATCAACCCCACCCCCCCCCGACGCCGCTCCGCTATAAATTAAAAATCGATACGCGACAACATCCGCCGTTTACGCCAGCGCGACCGTCCCTGATTATTCAACAATCTGCAAACAAATGATGCTACGATGGAAAGTATCGATTTCGTGTTTTGCTAACTCAGCGCGCGACGTTATCGTAGCGCATCACCTCCTGTAAGTTTTGGGTGATAAATCAGGCGGCGGCTCGTGTTTTCCCTCGCGGGTCCGACGCATCAGTGTGATTGAACAGCGATTCGTTTCCCCGCCGTGACGCTCATGATTCATTACGTCGCGTCCAGCGTCGATATTTCAGCGGCGGACCGGAGCGAGACGCAGCGGCTGAGGGACGCCGGCTAGCGCTGCTGCTCTGTAGCGGAACAGCGAGCGAGCATTTATGAGTTCGTACTTTCGTCTTCAGTAACGGCTTCATTCTGTTCCCAGAAACGATGGACATCAAGAACTTCCAGACATGAAGAGCTGAGGGTCGAGCCCCCGTCGCTGAGAGGATCAATACTCGTACTGGAAGGATCTGGTTAAACCAATCAGTCCAGCTCCTTCCACCCATGTTCCTCAGCATCACCAGATCATCCAGAACATCCACGAGAACATTCAGACATGAAGAGCTGAGGGTCGAGCCCCTCATCGCCGGGAGGAAGGTTGAACCAATCAGATGCTGTGGTTCATGATGAAGCCCAGCTCCGTCCATCCAGGTTCCTCAGCATCACCAGAACATCCAGAACATTCAGACATGAAGAGCTGAGGGTCGAGCCCCCGTCGCTGAGAGGATCAATACTCGTACTGGAAGGATCTGGTTCAACCAATCAGTTCAGCTCCTTCCACCCATGTTCCTCAGCATCACCAGAACATCCAGAACATCCACGAGAACATTCAGACATGAAGAGCTGAGGGTCGAGCCCCTGTCGCCAGGAGGATCAATACTCGTACTGGAAGGATCTGGTTGAACCAATCAGATGCTGTGGTTCATGATGAAGCCCAGCTCCGTCCATCCAGGTTCCTCAGCATCACCAGATCATTCAGAACATCTACAAGAACATTCAGAAGAATTAAAGAACAAAGTCTGTTAAAAATAGTATCTTCATTATCTTCATCTATATCCTCAGCATCATCATCATCTTCATCGTCTTCATCACCATCATCTTCAACAAGTTTTTTATCTTCATCAGCATCATCTTTTTTATCGTAAACATTTTCATCACCATTATCATCATCATCCTCATTGTCTTCATCACCATCATCTTCAACAAGTTCTTTTTCATCATCACCATCATCAACATCATCATAAAATGCTTTTTCATCATCTTCATCACCATCATCTTCAACAAGTTCATCATCACCATCATCATCTTCATCACCATCATCTTCAACAAGTTCTTCATCATCACCACTATCATCAAATTTCTTATCTTCATCAATATCTTCACTTTTATCATCATCATCTTCATCTTCATCATCATCATCTATCATCACCATTATTATTATCATCATCTTCATCATCACACCCATCATAACCATCATCATCATCTTCTTCATCACCTTCATCGTCAGCTTCATAAAATTCTTTATCATCATTCTCATCATCACCATCATCTTCATCATCTTCTTAATCATTAACATCTTTATCATCACCATTATTATTATCATCATCATCATCTTCTTCATCATCATCATCACACCCATCATAACCATCATCATCATCATCATCTTTTTTTATCTTCATTAACATCTTCATTATCTTCATCTTCTTCATCACCATCACCATTATTATTATCATCATCAGCTTCTTCATTAACATCTTCATCATCATCTCTTTAGAACTGAGAAGCCCAGGAGCCTAAAGACCCCCCAAAAAAGAAACAACGTTTTGGAGAAAGACCATCCTAATAGTCACCAGGTGCACAAAGTCTAGAGGAACCTGCACAAGAGCCCCGATTCCAACTCTATCAAACACGTTTGGGAAATCTTTGGGATGAATTGGAAACCCTGACTGAAGCCAGGTCCTAAAGCCAGGTTAGAATGAGGTGGGGATTTGGCTGCACATGAGGTCGGGTGTCCACATACTTTGGAAGAAGTGTATGGAAAGTACGAGTAGGAGTGACTGGTTACCAAAAACGTTGGGGTGAGAGGACCACGTTCATGGGGCTCACACGTTCCTGTCAGGGTTTTTCTCCAGCACTGAATCAGCGGCGGCTGCTCATATTATAAAGACTCGCTGTAGCGTTCTGACATCACTCACCTCATTTCAAGCTCTGGAGAAACTTCACACCATCATTTTCACGCCTTATCCATCTTAACTGGAACCATCAGACGCCGAACAGATCGTGATGGAGCCAGAATATCTTTGATCAACATCAGCACCGGTGCAGAGGAGCGAGGAGAGGAACGGAGAGCGAGGAGAGGAAAACATCTAGAAGGTTAAGTGGAGCTTCATCCAGAAATCATTTATTCAGCCTGGATTTTAATAATTTATTAATCACCCGGTTATAAAAAGCTGCTCAGATATAAAATGTGCTCAGAAGAATGAGGACACCATGTTTCATCATCACACTCACATGTTAGAACCATAACAGATACATGATCCACATGTATGGTGAAAAATATGAAGATGATGAAGATGACGAAGATGATGGTGATGAAGAAGACAGATGAAGATGATAAAGATGAAAATTATGATGCAGAAGAAAGAGAAGCAGATGTTTATGGTGATGACAAAGATAATGAAGATGATGAAAATGTTGACGATGAAGGTTGATGTGATGAAGATGATAGTGGGGATTATGATGAATTTCTTGAAGATGATGGTGATGAAGAGACTAAAGATGAAGATGATGATGGTGAAAATGATGATGAAGATGACAAAGATAAAGATGATGAAGATAAAGATGATGATGATAATGAACAAGATAAAGAAGATGAAGATGATGATGATGATTGTGATGAAGATGATAAAGATGATAAAAAATGAAGATGAAGAAAATGATGATTGTGATGATGAAGATGATGACAAAAAAGATGAAGATGAATAAGATGATAATTGTGATGATGAAGATGATGAGGATGAAGATGATGAAGATAATGAAGATGAAGAAGATGATTGTGATAATGAAGATGATGAAGAAGATGATAAAGATGTTGACGATGAAGGTAATGAAGATCAAAAAGATATGAAGGTTGAAGATGATGAAGATAAAGGTAAAGAAGCTACTGATGATGCTGATGAGGATGAAGATGGTGATGAAGATGATGAAGATGGTGATGAAGATGATGAAGATGGTGATGAAGATGATGAAGATGATGAAGATGCTGATGCTGATGATAAAGATAAAGAAGATGAAGATGAGTGTACTCAGTGTGTACTCGGTATATCCTGAGGCAGGAAGTCTCTGACAGGAATGATCAGTCAGTACTGTCAGCTGTAATTACCATTGCTCCCCGAGAACACTCACACACACACACACACACACACACACACACACACACACACACACACTCACACACACACACACACACACTCACACACACACACACACACACACTCTGCTGTTACTAAGCACCCCCCTGCCCCGTCACCCCGGTGACCTTTAAGCCCGCACCGCCCTCGTCTCAGATCCACTCAGGCTGAAACACGACAGTAAAAGTAGCAGAAACTTCCAGCAGGTTCCTGATCAGGCGTCCACATACTTCTGACTCTGATTAATAATGGAACAGTCCGTGTCTAGACTTAGACGTGTTCAGTTCCCTCCCTCTGTCCCGTAATGACCTGCCGCCGAGGACGCTGCATCAGCGCACCAGCGTCTTATCGATTCCGCTCGCGCTATTGGACGAGGGCGACGTTACATAAGGAGTCTGAGGCGTGACGTGATTGGACCGAGCGGAGAGTGTCGGGTCACATCAATTCAAATCAGAACCGGATCTGAACCTCCGCCGCAGTGCCGCGTGTACCTGGCACCAAGAGAGAAGAACAACACCACCAGTCTGGAAAAACTGCTGCTGGGCTCAGCAAGCTGGTAGTTTAACTGGTCGTCCAGCCAGAACCAGCATCTAAACCATCAAACCATTAAACCAGACCAGCCTGACCAGCATCTAAACCATCAAACCATTAAACCAGACCAGACAGAACCAGCATCTAAACCATCAAACCATTAAACCAGACCAGCCTGACCAGCATCTAAACCATCAAACCATTAAACCAGACCAGACAGAACCAGCATTTAAACAATCAAACCAGACCAGCCAGAACCAGCATCTAAACCATCAAACCATTAAACCAGACAAGCCTGACCAGCATCTAAACCATCAAACCATTAAACCAGACCAGACAGAACCAGCATCTAAACCATCAAACCATTAAACCAGACAAGCCTGACCAGCATCTAAACCATCAAACCATTAAACCAGACCAGACAGAACCAGCATCTAAACCATCAAACCATTAAACCAGACCAGCCTGACCAGCATCTAAACCATCAAACCATTAAACCAGACCAGACAGAACCAGCATCTAAACAATCAAACCAGACCAGCCAGAACCAGCATCTAAACCATCAAACCATTAAACCAGACCAGACAGAACCAGCATCTAAACCATCAAACCATTAAACCAGACCAGACAGAACCAGCATCTAAACCATCAAACCAGACCAGCCAGAACCAGCATCTAAACCATCAAACCATTAAACCAGACCAGCCAGAACCAGCATCTAAACCATTAAACCAGACCAGCCAGAACCAGTATCTAAACCATCAAAACCAGACCAGCCTCTCCAGACAGAACCAGCATCTAAACCATCAAAACCAGACCAGCCTCTCCAGACAGAACCAGGATCTAAACCATTAAACCAGACCAGCCAGAACCAGCATCTAAACCATCAAAACCAGACCAGCCTCTCCAGAGTCTAAACCATCAAAACCATCACATTAGATCAGCCTGACCAGCATCTAAACTATCAACATCAAAGGAGACGTCAGGATGAGTTCATGTCTGATTAAAGGGCTTTCATCCGTCCATCCATCATCCATCCATCATCCATCCATCATCCATCCATCTATTCATTTATCTGTCTAATCATCCATCCATCCATCCATCATCCATCCATCATCCATCCATCCATCCATCCATCATCCATCCATCCATCCATCCATCCATCCATCCATCCATCCGTCCATCCATCATCCATCCATCATCCATCCATCTATTCATTTATCTGTCTAATCATCCATCCATCCATCCATCATCCATCCATCATCCATCCATCCATCCATCATCCATCCATCCATCCATCCATCCATCCATCCATCCATCCATCCGTCCATCCATCATCCATCCATCATCCATCCATCTATTCATTTATCTGTCTAATCATCCATCCATCCATCCATCCATCCATCCATCATCCATCCATCCATCCATCCATCCATCCATCCATCCATCCATCATCCATCCATCCATCCATCCATCCATCCATCATCCATCCATCCATCCATCCATCCATCATCCACCCATCATCCATCCATCCATCCATCCAACCATCCATCCATCATCCATCCATCCATCATCCATCCATCATCCATCCATCTATCATCCATCCATCCATCCATCCATCCATCCATCCATCCATCATCCATCCATCCATCCATCCATCCATCCATCCATCCATCATCCATCCATCCATCCATCCATCCATCCATCCATCCATCATCCACCCATCATCCATCCATCCATCCAACCATCCATCCATCATCCATCCATCCATCATCCATCCATCATCCATCCATCTATCATCCATCCATCCATCCATCCATCCATCCATCATCCATCCATCATCCATCATCCATCCATCCATCCATCATCCATCCATCATCCATCCATCCATCCATCATCTATTCATCCATCATCTATCCATATGAAGAATAACCTCTCATGTATCTCATAACGCTGTAACGGTTCCAGCTGGGCGCGGTTGCTGCCAGGCCACTTAAGGCCAGCAGAGGGGGCACTGAGGCTCAGACGCTTGAGGTCTCAGCACCGGCGTGTTTTAGCGCTGCACCTCCTGAGCGTAATCGTTTTATCATGAGAGCGACAAAATAGACGGAATAATGGCTGTATTAGCATGTGCTAGCGAACGGCGCTAATGGCAGGCGTTATTATCATAATTATCTTAATTATCGTCTCTTACGCTAGTGCGCGAGCGTTCAGAACAACAGCAGCGCTCGCTTCTCATTTATTTTTAGCAGTTTTGGAAACACCAAACACCAAGGAGCCAAGGAACTGAGGAGCCGAGGAGCCGAGGAGCTGAGGAACTGAGGAGCCGAGGAGCTGAGGGGAGGACGCAGGGATGTTTTTATTTATTATTTGGAAAAGAAGGTCGAATTCTTACTGATCTTAAAATAAAATTTTTATTTCCATTACTGACATCCTGCTACACAGATCCTAATAAAAAGTAGATTAGCTTAGCATAGCAGCATCTAACTTTAATATTAAAGCTAAGAACGTTTATCTTCAGGTAAAAAAACAACAAACACGTGCTTAATAATCACTTCTTTACTTTGTTTACAGCGTGAGAGTCAGTATTAAGCTAAATACGTTTTGTTTTTAATGTGCTCACGTGAGCAAGGTGAGGCTAATTCAGTTAGCCATTTAGCTTCGTCTAGTGACTTAGCATCACAGGCTTCCACTTAGACTCACTGGCTTCCAGAAAATCACTAGCACGCTCGCTGGAGTTTTGATAGCGGACGGTCATTAATCCTTGTTCTCCTTGGTCTGATGTTCCTCCTTTTAGGGTCTGATGTTCTCCTGTTTGGGGTCTGATGGAGTCTGATGTTCTCCTTTTGGGGTCTGATGTTCTCCTGTTTGGGGTCTGATGGAGTCTGATGTTCCTCCTTTTGGGGTCTGATGTTCCTCCTTTTGGGGTCTGATGTTCCTCCTTTTTGGGGTCTGATGTTCTTTTTAAGGTCAGATGTTTCTCCTTTTTGGGGTCGCTGTATGGACGTTGTATGGACGCTGTATGGACGTTGTATGGACGCTGTATGGACGTTGTATGGACGCTGTATGGACGCTGTATGGACGTTGTATGGACGCTGTATGGACGCTGTATGGACGTTGTATGGACATTGTATGGACGCTGTATGGACGCTGTATGGACGTTGTATGGACGCTGTATGGACGTTGTATGGACGTTGTATGGACGCTGTATGGACGCTGTATGGACGCTGTATGGACACTGTATGGACGCTGTATGGACGTTGTATGGACGCTGTATGGACGTTGTATGGACGCTGTATGGACACTGTATGGACGTTGTATGGACGCTGTATGGACGTTGTATGGACGCTGTATGGACGCTGTATGGACGTTGTATGGACGCTGTATGGACGTTGTATGGACGCTGTATGGACACTGTATGGACGTTGTATGGACGCTGTATGGACGTTGTATGGACGTTGTATGGACGCTGTATGGACGCTGTATGGACACTGTATGGACGCTGTATGGACGTTGTATGGACGTTGTATGGACGCTGTATGGACGCTGTATGGACGTTGTATGGACGCTGTATGGACGTTGTATGGACGCTGTATGGACACTGTATGGACGCTGTATGGACGTTGTATGGACGTTGTATGGACGCTGTATGGACGCTGTATGGACGTTGTATGGACGCTGTATGGACGTTGTATGGACGCTGTATGGACGCTGTATGGACGCTGTATGGACGTTGTATGGACGCTGTATGGACACTGTATGGACGTTGTATGGACGCTGTATGGACGTTGTATGGACGCTGTATGGACGCTGTATGGACGTTGTATGGACGCTGTATGGACGTTGTATGGACGCTGTATGGACACTGTATGGACGTTGTATGGACGCTGTATGGACGTTGTATGGACGTTGTATGGACGCTGTATGGACGCTGTATGGACACTGTATGGACGCTGTATGGACGTTGTATGGACGTTGTATGGACGCTGTATGGACGCTGTATGGACGTTGTATGGACGCTGTATGGACGTTGTATGGACGCTGTATGGACGCTGTATGGACGCTGTATGGACGCTGTATGGACACTGTATGGACGCTGTATGGACGCTGTATGGACGCTGTATGGACGTTGTATGGACGCTGTATGGACGCTGTATGGACACTGTATGGACGCTGTATGGACACTGTATGGACGCTGTATGGACGTTGTATGGACGTTGTATGGACACTGTATGGACGCTGTATGGACACTGTATGGACGCTGTATGGACGCTGTATGGACACTGTATGGACGCTGTATGGACGTTGTATGGACGCTGTATGGACGTTGTATGGACGCTGTATGGACGCTGTATGGACGTTGTATGGACGCTGTATGGACGTTGTATGGACGCTGTATGGACGTTGTATGGACGCTGTATGGACGCTGTATGGACACTGTATGGACGCTGTATGGACACTGTATGGACGCTGTATGGACGTTGTATGGACGCTGTATGGACGCTGTATGGACGCTGTATGGACACTGTATGGACGCTGTATGGACGCTGTATGGACGCTGTATGGACGTTGTATGGACGCTGTATGGACGTTGTATGGACGCTGTATGGACGCTGTATGGACGTTGTATGGACGCTGTATGGACGCTGTATGGACGCTGTATGGACGCTGTATGGACGCTGTATGGACGTTGTATGGACGCTGTATGGACGCTGTATGGACACTGTATGGACGCTGTATGGACGTTGTATGGACGCTGTATGGACGTTGTATGGACGCTGTATGGACGTTGTATGGACGTTGTATGGACGCTGTATGGACGTTGTATGGACGCTGTATGGACGCTGTATGGACGTTGTATGGACGCTGTATGGACGCTGTATGGACGCTGTATGGACGCTGTATGGACGTTGTATGGACGCTGTATGGACGTTGTATGGACGCTGTATGGACGTTGTATGGACGCTGTATGGACGCTGTATGGACACTGTATGGACGCTGTATGGACGTTGTATGGACGCTGTATGGACGCTGTATGGACACTGTATGGACGCTGTATGGACGTTGTATGGACGCTGTATGGACGTTGTATGGACGCTGTATGGACGCTGTATGGACGTTGTATGGACGTTGTATGGACGTTGTATGGACGCTGTATGGACGCTGTATGGATGCTGTAGTCGTGCTGTTCTGATGGAACGGCGGTGTGTAGGAGAAATGAACGGACGTTATGCTGTTAAACGCCTCATCACGTCCTGTCTGATCCTCCCGACCCCCCCGGCGGAGTTTATAACACACCTTATTTCACTCGCTGCTGAAACCGGTGAGATTATTAACGACTTCACCTCGGCGTTTAGAACCAGACGCACCGTTAAATTACACACCTGCTGCCGCCGCCGCCGCCGGTTTATGAGCCGCGTTTATTTACACAGCTGGAATTTTACTGTCGACTGAACGCGGCGCTTCAGACGTTCAAAACCTTCATCATCACTTTTATTATTATTATTATTATTATTATTATATTATTATAATAATAAGGAAAAGGAAAAAACATCAGACCCCAAAAACAACCTGTGTGATTCTGTGCATCATTAATGTAAACATCAGACTTTGATCAGTGGATGATCAGACGCGTCTCCAGACGTTTTTCTTGACTCATTATTGGACGTTTTGTGCGGTGGGGTTTTCAGAGGTCGCTCTGACTTTGACGTTCCTCTGTAAGAGCTGTTTACTAAAGCGAGCGCAAATCTGAGACGACAGGCCGCCCCGAGGTGAACAATGCACCGCCGAATTTACCAGATCAGACGCTTTTCTGTCTGAAACTGGAACAAAACCACAGCGCTTTAAATCAGACCGAACGTTCAGAGTGGAATAAAAAAGAGAATTCCCAAAGTGTCAAACCCAACCTTACCAACATAGAAACCTGGGTGGCACTGTCCACAGTCAAGCAAGCTTTACATTTCTATGAACTCACAGGTCAAGCAAGCTGGCTTGACTGTGGACCATTATTATTATTAATATTATTATTATTATTATTATTACTATTTTTTTTTATTTTTATTTTTTATATTATTATTTTTATTGTTATTATTATTGTTATTATTATTATTATTATTAACATTATTATTAACATTATTATTAACATTATTATTATTAATATTATTATTATTATTAATATTATAAAGATTATTTTTTTTTTTGTTATTTTTATTATTATTATTGTTATTATTATTAATTATTGTTATTATTATAATATTATTATTGTTATTATTTTTATTATTATTATATTATTATTATTATCATTGGTATTGGTATTATTATAATTATTGTTATTAATGATATTATTATTAATTATTGTTATTATTATTATATTTTTATTATTATTATTAGTATTATTATTTATATTAGTGTTATTATTATTATTATTATTATTATTAGTAGTAGTAGTAGTAGTATTTATATTATTATTATTATTATTATTATTTTTATTATTATTATTATTAATTAATTAAGTCCTGTACCTTAACCAGTGAGCTACTGTTTCGAGTGAAGATGAAGATACTGCACTTCCACCCAGGCTTTCATTGGGATTTTGGAGTGTGTCTGTGAGAACTTGTGCTAATTTGGTCAGCTTGGGCACTGATGTTGGACTAGAAGTATAAAAATCGGCATTCTAATTCATCCCAAAGGTGTTCCGGGTAATCATAGCTGGTCTCTGTACGGGCTCACCGGAGTTCCTTCACTCTTCGTAAGTGCATGCAGGGTGAGGAGACAGCAGGAGGCGCTGTTCCAGCCACAACAAGCAAAATCACCATTTACTTTTACAGCATTTAGCGAACGCTTTTATCCAGAGTGACTTCCATTACTGGGACAGTATACAGTCTGAGCAATCGAGGGTTAAGGGCATTGCTCAGGGGTCCAACAGCAGCAACCTGGCAGTGGTGGGGCCTGAACCAGTGACCTTCTAATTAATAGTCCAGTACTTTAACCACTAGACTACAACTGCCTAATGTCACAGTGTGTGCACTTAAGGGTTGAGGATCTTGCTCAGGGGTCCATCAGTGGTAACTTCAGCTATTAATTGGAGTGAAGATGAAGGACTCTGGAGGTAAATTAAAGGTTTTTTTGTTTCTGTAACTTTCTGTAAGTGTTCGTCAGAGATCTGGAGCTGATTTTATCGTCTCATTCGCACCAGTTTCAGACCGAAGTCAATAAAAGCACGATAAAGCCGATCACGCTCGGTTATTTTCTGAGCTTTAGTGCCGTGCACTCATTAAAAAGCTGAGAGTTGACTTGAATATCCAATCAAGAGTCTGTGGAAGGAACTTATTTGGAGGGGAGAGAGCGTTCACAGCGAATAATAACGATGTATTAACAGGAACTCGCTCTGCTGTAGAGAAATGTGGGCGTTCTTTAATATTTATCTACACATATACGTATTAATTACGGCTCCTCTCTCTCACGCTCAGCTGATAAAGTTTGACTTTTTCCACCGAGCGGGATGACAGTTTTATTCACGGGCCCAGACGAGGGGGTGACCTCTGCCGAATCCCGGAGGGGTGAGTGTGTTCTGAATGGCTGTATGAGGATGAGAGAGAGAGAAAACGCCACATTTATTCGCTCTAATGTCCCAATTATTCTGCACGCTGGCGTACGGCAGTAAAAACCTTTTCATCCTTCACTTTCCTAATTGAGCGAAATGAAAAGAAGCTCCACTTCCGACTCTGCTGCCATTGTGCTGGGATGCCGGTTACCACGGCAACATCTCTCGCCTCTTTTCCATCGCGGATTTGCTGGAAATCGTCGACGTTTGTACGAAACTCAGAGTTTATTACGATGACACAGAGCGGGAGGTGTGTTCACAACCCGACAGGTCCAACGTTTACGTACGCCGCACTTGTACACCTTTTTTTTTTTTTTTTGCAAAGCTACTTGAAAGACCATGATGTAAAGCCTGCTTGACTGTGAACAGAGCCACATCCTCAAGCAGGCTCTTTTTTTTTGCTTTTTTACTCCCCAAAACATTGCTTTATTATTATTATTATTATTATTATTATTATTATTATTATTATTATTATTATTATTATTAATATTATTATTATTATTATTATTATTATATTTATTTTTATTTTTATTATTATATTTATTATTATTATTATTATTATATTTATTATTATTATTATTATTATTATATTTATTATTATATGTATTATTATTATTATATTTATTATCATTATTATTATTAATATTATTATTATTATATTATGTATTATTATAATCATAATTAATAATAGTAATAATAATAATAATAATAATAATAATTAGCATTATTTTTAATATGATGCTTATTATTATTATAAAATAATATTGTTATTATTATTATTACTTTCATTGTCATTATTTTCTTAATAAACATTATTATTTTAGTTATTATCATTATAAATTACAGTTTGTGCTTTCATGCAGTACTTTTAGCTGGGTGCAGTCTATCTAGCCTTATGTATATGGGCACAGAGAAGTCATCAGCTGGAGCCAATCTTGATCAGTAATGAGGAATTTTAATGATGTTGGAGAACTTTCTACATCACCAGGTTAAAGGAAACACACGGAGAACGTATGAAGGAGCTCAGAGAGGATTCTGATGGACCTTGCAGGTCTGTTTGGACCCGACCGGCCAGCAGGTAATGGAACGTGATGAAATGTGATGAGTTGTGATGAGTTGTGATGAGTTGTGATGAGTTGTGATGAGTTGTGATGAATCGTGATGCACTGTAACGTTGCAGGAGAAAGAGACGAGCAGGAGACGAGCAGAAGAGCAGAAACTTCCCCCCTGTTTGCTCTTGAGGACTCTCTGAACTCCAGGCTGTAAATCAGCTCGACACTTTGGGGTTTGGATCCACTGACCTTTGTGAAGTTAAGCACAACTGTCGGAGCTCCTCTCTCCATTTTTCACTTCCTCTGTGCTGAAGTGAGAGGCGTGTAGGTGGTTTCCTGAGAAATGTCAGAGTCGCTCATCCTGAGCTTCACTGATGTTCTCCTCCGAAAACCTACTGGAGAAAAACTTCTACTGAACATCCGAGTTCTGTTTTTATTAAATCCTCTCCTCCCTCTTACAGGTATAAAATATAGTTCCTACTTATACTTACTCTACTTTACATTTTGTAAATTCTTTTTTTAATAGGACATTTTTGTAATTTTTTCTTTCTTTATATTATTTATTTCTGTTCTCATCATCATTATTTTTTTATATTACTAAAATTATTATTATTATTATTATTATTATTACAGATTTTATTATGTTACTATTATTAAAATTATTAGTATTTTATTATTATTACCAAAATTATTGTAATTATTATTATCATTACTAAAATAATAATAATAATAATAATAATAATAATAATAATTATTATTATTATTATTATTACTAAAATTATTATTATTATTACTAAAATTATTATTATTATTATTATTATTATTATTACTATTATTATTACTTAAATTATTGTGATTATTATTATTTTATTTTTATTTTATTTTTATTTTATTATTATTATTATTATTATTACTAAAATTATTATTATTAATATTTTATTTTTTATTTTCCATTTTCCATTTTCACTGAATTTGTGCCCATTCAGTCAGAAGAAGCTCACAACTGATGTTCCAGTTCATTCCGAACTTGGTCAGTGGGTTTGAGGTGCAGGTCACTGGAGTTCCTGGTGGATCCCTGAACAGAAATCGCGAGGCGTCCCATTATTTTTGACCGTACAGTGTATATATGATATATGTTTAAGACAGGAGCAGATGAAATGGAAGCAGTTTGACCCTGTTTTGACCCCGGTGTGTTTTGTTCTCTCTCTGAAGGACCCGAGTGGTTTGATTAGGATGTGGAGACGGGGATGGATATGCATGAGCAGCGTTTTATGCGTGCAGATTGGACTCGGAGGACGTTCTGCGCCCCTGTTCTCTGAATAATAAGTGCTGGAGAGTCGTTTCAGACTCGGAGAGGGTTTGGGACGCGAGCGGCGGGTGAGCGGGTCGGATTTAATGTGGACATCGGTGAGCGAGAGCTTTCAAACAGGTCAGCAAAGTCTGAGTACGTCCATATATTTACGTTCATACAGAGACGTGGGTATTAGTGCAGCTCTGAGGACCTGGAGTTGTCGAGTACGTGACCGAAAGTATGTGGACACCCAGATGAAGAACCAGACCTGTTTTTATGAGTTCGGTGTGTAGGAGCTTCAGTCCCCTGCACGATCAGGATCTTCTCGTCCAGCCTCAGCACCTGACCTCACAAACGAACTCTCCTGGACTTAAGAGGCACAGATTCCCACAGACACACTCCTGAATCTGGACTCTCCCAGTTTAATTCGCAGCTCTGGACGCACCCTAGTGGGTACAATCGACAGTGCAGCAGGCACAATCAGCCCCTAGTCTGCTGGGTGAGAAAAGACGGGACTAATAGAAGTGGGCGTGGTCTTCGAGGCTGTGTAAGGACCCAGGATAGTAGGCCGAGGTGCCTGTATAGAAGTGGAGGAACGTGGAGATCAGCGTGTGACTCTCCGTGAGCGAGACCGAACTCACGCGCCGATCCACCGAAGTACGGGGGGGTAAGAAGGGGTCGCGACGGAGGGAGGGCGTGTCAGGAGAATATACCCTCCTCATACACCATCGGGGTCTCCAGCACAGGAAGAGGAACTGGCTACGACTATATTGTGAGAAAAAGGAGAAAAGAACCCTCACACAGAGGGGTAACTGATAAATGGAGGTGAGAGTTGAACCTACAACCCCAGAGCTTTAGGTTTGGACCTGTGCACCCTTTTGGGTCCCTGATGGATACGAAGAACGTTGGCGCTTAAGCGCGCAGGGGTCGGAGAAAGGGCGTGTCAGGAGAATACACCATCGGGGTCTCCAGCAGAGAAAGAGGAACTGGGTATGACTAAATTGTGAGAAAATGGTGTATATTCTCAAATTTCCTGCGCACTCTGGCGACCTCTGAAGGCCGACGAGGGTAAAATCTACACCTGGCCTCCCTACACGAACCCTAGATCATTGTAGTGATGCAGGATAAACAGAGACCTGGCAACCAGTTCCAGCAGCACACCTGATAATGATTTACCTGGTTGGGTTTTGGAGGGAGAAGAAGCTAGCTGCTAAACCCTCCACCGCTCCTCGCCTACGATAAAAGAGGTGAGAGTTCTTCCGCTCAGGTTGACCTCGTTCGAGGACGTCCAGGGTTTATTAAAGGTACGACGGTGTTAGCTGTGAAAACGATGGATGCTAGGTTCTCCAAAAATGCATTTCTTTGAATCCGGACCTGCTGGCGTGTCTGGAATATTAATGGTTAGCGTGGAAGCCGCGGACGTCCCGGAGTTGCTTCAGCATTAATTATGAATGCTGGTAAACAACCGAATCAATAGCGGCTGCATTATATATTCATGACTGATGGGCTGAGGAGTCGTGAAGGCGATTTAAACGCCGTACGGATAAAAAAAATCATAAAACATATAATAAAATATATCTTCTATTTACATTTAATTTAAACAAAAAGCGTCTACCACAAACACTCCGAGAAAGTTCTGACTCCTAGTGTGGAACACTCGTCCTGTTTACTTAGCTGGGTGTTCTGTTTTTATTTCCCTTCTGTCCTGTACTCGGGCTGCGACCCCATACCAAACTGATTACCTTTGCGCTGTGGTCAATTCCAACAACTCGGAGCTCGTCCCAGACATTCAGCGTTCATGTTTGTGGCACTGCAATAGTGACGTATAGTTGCAACTGAATACAAGTTGAGCTAATCGAGGGTTAAAGGCCCTGCTCAGGAGTCCAACAGTGGCAACCTGGCAGTTGTGGGGCTTGAACCAGCAACCTTCTAACCACTAGGCTACAAGTGCCTTATCCAGAACCCCCTGATCTCAGGGTCAAGGTCGTAATCACAATATATCCTGGGGGTGGGGGGGTATATTGGGTATATATTGCCCCCCCACAGTTGAGCTTAATGAGGGTTAAGAGCCTCGCTCAGGGGTCCAACAGTGGCAACCTGGCGGTGGTGGTGGGGCTTGAACCAGCAACCTTCCAATTAGTAGTCCAGTACCTAAACCACTTCATGTACATTTACATTTTCGGCATTTAGCGGACGCCTTTATCCAAAGCGACTTACAGTACTGTTACAGTCTGAGCGATTGAGGGTTAAGGGCCTTGCTCAGGAGCCCAACAGTGGCAACCTGGCAGTGGTGGGGCTTTAACCAGCGACCTTCTGATTACTAGTCCAGTACCTTAACCACTCTAACTGTATTAAATAATCTAATCCAGGCACTTAGTCGTTACTTTCAGTACCTTTATAGCCATCATGGCAGTACTGTATCCAGAACCTCTGACCATAGGGGCAAGGCCGTAATCACTATAGTAGGGAAGGGAAGGGGCGTGGCACGTGCCCCCCAATCTTCAGAGATGATTGAAATGCCCCCTTCCAACCAATATAGCGGTGTAAAAAAATATAAATAAATATATTTGACTCCCGAGCTTTGTGTAACGTTAGGATCCGTCACTGTTCCCATCAGGTGTTGACGGGGCAGTATGGTTGGAGAATTTGGAACCCCTGGATGTTCTGTTTAAGGCTACGGTCTTGGTTCCTGAAGTCCTAAACACACCTGAGAGATCCGTACACTCAGTATCAGTACGTTGAAATCGGCCGCTGGTCTGCTGGGTGGGAAAAGACGGGACTAAGAAGTGGGCGGGGTCTTTGAGGACCCTGGATATTATCCCGAGGCGCCTGTACAGAAGTGGAGGAACGTGGAGATCGGCGCGTGACTCTCCATGAGTGAGACCGACCTCACGCGCCGATCCACCGAAGTACGGGAGGATAGGAAATGAGGAGGAGTGTGGGCGTGTCGGAGGGAGGGCGTGTCAGGAGGATATATCCTCCTCGTACACCATCAGGGTCTCCAGCAGAGGAAGAGGAACCGGCTACGACTAAACTGGGAGAAAAACACACAGACTGGTTACTGATAAACGGAGGTGAGAGTTGAACCTACAACCCCAGAGCTTCAGGTTTGGACCCGTGCACCGTTTTGGGTCCGTGATGGATACGAAGAACGTTGGCGCTTGGACCGGCTAGCTGTCCATCGCGTGGTTTCACACACTCGCTAAGAAATGATGATGTCATAAGCGCCGCATCCATCTCAAAACAAAAGGTCGAGCTCACAGAGCGGCGGCGGAGTCTTCCAAAACAAATGTTCCTTTTTATTGCTTACGGAACTCTCTGTGAGGAGTAAATGAAGCACAGGATCAATCACCGGAGCCTGGAGCTGTGTGACACCACCACCACCACCGTCCACCGGCCCCCACACGCCGGCCCCCACAGTAAAACCCATTCCTCACTGTACTCACTTAGCTGAGCGCGGGAGTAAATGTAGCGCGTTCCTCCTCACCTCAGTGTAGCGTGATGCATTACCTGCGCCGCGCCTCACCGAGTCGTGGCTCTGACCCAGAAAGACTTGGCACAGGTTGGCAGTGCCAGCGCGGTCCTACATGCCCGGCATTTTCATCCCGTCTTTTATATTTACAGCCGCCGCTGGCTTCCGCTCGGTCGCTTCGATAAGGACTCGGCTGGAATATTCCGGCTGTCACGCTCAACATCAAAGCAGTTTGTGGGCAGTTTTACCCGGGCGGCGTTTCCTCCCAGAGCACGGCGGGTACCCAAACTCCCTGATGAGACGTCCATGATGGTGCTGAAATTTCCTCCCGCGTTTACCGCCGGTGTAATTGCTGTATTTTGCTCTCCGAACGAAACGACGAGGAACCGAAGTTATTTACAACTCAGAAGGTTCTGGGGTCTGAGGTTCTGGTATCTGAGGTTCTGAACACAGAACCCTGGGAACTTAGAACCCTCAGGAAACAGAACCCTGGGAACTTATAACACTGGGAACACAGAACCCTTGGAACACAGAACTCTGGGAACACAGAACCCTGGGAACACAGAACTCTGGGAACACAGAACCCTCGGGACACAGAGCATCCTCAGAAGTTTGATAAAATGTAAAATAATAATAAAATGAAGCGACCTGTAACGTATTGGGCAGACGAGACAGGAGGGGCGGACACACACGCAGAGATGTTTAGCAAACTATTTAATAATAACAAAACACAAGACAGGTAGGAACAAGACAAGACACGCTAAAACATGACCTAAGCTAAATGCTAATCTAAATGCTAATCTAAACATACATGAACAAAGCTAAAGCTAAACACATGAAACATGAAGCTAACCAAACCTAAACCCTAAGCTAAGCTAACCAATCAGGAGACCAATCATGATGAGGGGCGTCGGCCTGACACCTGAAAGTCAAAGAATCTTGTACATATTTATAAAAACAATAAATATAATTAATAATATAAGAAATATTCTAGAAACAAAATAAAAAAATACATAAAAAATGAAGCAGAATCCTATAAATATTTACAAAAAACAAATATAATAAAAAGATTATACATAGTAAATGACAATAAATATGTAATAAATATATAACTTAAATATATTTATTTATTCTATATATAAAAGTTACAAAATATATAACTGATAAAAGGAGACAGAATTTTATAAATACTTAAAAACAATAAAATATTAATATTCTAGTAACAAAAAAATAAAATAAATAGAAACTGAAATAAATGAAATTTAAAATATATCACGTATTAATTTAGAATAACTTTGGGTCTAGAAGATTCAGTTCTGCCTCCTGATCTGAGGAGTAAAAGTCTCTCGGTGTTCCTGCCGCTGGGCTCTGAACCCTGGAGCGGGTGAATTTGGGCAGAATTAGCGAGCGGCGGCTAATTTAGAGGCGGCGGCAGCAGTGACATGCAGGCAGCGGATTGTAAAACACCATAATTAGCCTTCAAAAAATATTCCAGCTCGGCGCTGATGTTAATTAGTGAGAGAGATGAAGACTCCGGGCCAGGAATCTGTGAGGCGTGAAACCCAGACGAGCTTCATCTATAATTGCTCTGTAACGTCTTCTTTCAGGTCCTGTACTGTACTGGGTTTGGGGAGGTTAATCAGACGCTCTGGTTATCGGTTTAGTTTTAGAGATAAATGATCTCATTATTCGTTAGAAATCTTCGTTAAGAACTTTCTTCTAAACAGTAAGAGAAGAGACGTTAATCAGGACTGGAACCAGAGCGTCACTTCTACTCTCTTTTAGTTTGCTTTATATATTTATTATAGATTTCTTTACATTATAATGAAGGACCTACATACACAGAATCGTTTCCCGTGTGATACACGATCTGCTCTGAAATCCAAACTTTTATGTTTGTGTTCAGTGATTTAACGTTTTTCACTCGTGTAGCGTTCAGGTGTCTCACGCAACGTCTACGGCAATTCAGTTAGCAATCGCTTAGTCAAAACGTCCAAGATGTGGAGATTACTACCACCACAGAGCAGGTATTATTTAGGTGGTGGATGATTCTCAGCACTGCAGTGACACTGACATGGTGGTGGTGTGTTAGTGTGTGTTGTGCTGGTATGAGTTGATCAGACACAGCAGCGCTGCTGGAGTTTTTAAACACCGTGTCCACTCACTGTTCACTCTATTAGACACTCCTACCTAGTCGGTCCACCTTGTAGATGTAAAGTCAGAGACGATCGCTCATCTATTGCTGCTGTTTGAGTCGGTCATCTTCTAGACCTTCATCAGTGGTCACAGGACGCTGCCCACGGGGCGCTATGGGCTGGATATATTTGGTTGGTGGACTATTCTCAGTCCAGCAGTGACAGTGAGGTGTTTAAAAACTCCAGCAGCGCTGCTGTGTCTGATCCACTCATACCAGCACAACACACACTAACACACCACCACCATGTCAGTGTCACTGCAGTGCTGAGAATCATCCACCACCTAAATAATACCTGCTCTGTGGTGGTCCTGTGGGGGTCCTGACCATTGAAGAACAGAATGAAAGGGGGGTAACAAAGCATGTAGAGAAACAGATGGACTACAGTCAGTAATTGTATAACTACAAAGTGCTTCTATATGGTAAGTGGAGCTGATAAAATGGACAGTGAGTGTAGAAACAAGGAGGTGGTTTGACAGAGCTCCAGATCAGAAGATCAACCATCCAGGCAGCAACTCCACAAATCACGTCTGTATGGTAGAGTGACCAGACGGAAGCCACTCCTCAGTGAAAGGCACATGATGGCCTGTCTGGACTCTCAAACCATGAGGAACAAGCGTCACGTCTGGAGGAAACCGGTCATCGCTCATCACCTAGTTAATACCATCCCTACAGTGAAGCATGGTGGTGGCAGCATCATGATGTGGAGATGTTCTTCAGCAGCTGGACCGGGGCGACTAGTCCTGATAGAAGGAAAGATGAATGCAGCTCAGTACACCAAGCTCCAGAGCGCTCTGGACCTCAGACTGGGGTGAAGGTTTACCTTCCAACATGACAACGACCCAAAGCACACAGCCAAGACAACAAAGGCGTGGCTTCTGCCCAGCCAGAGCCCAGACTTGAATCCAGTCAAACAGCTGTGGAAGGAGCTGAAAATGGGCGTGTCCCGACGCCCCCCATCCAACCTGACGGAGCTTGTGAGGATATGCCAGGAGGAACGGGCACAAATGTCCAGGCTCAGAGCTTCTTACCCAAGATGCCTTGAAGCTGTGACTGCTGCCAGACGTCAGGCTGTGGGTGTGTACAGAATATTTATTTATTTATTTAATTATTAAATTTTTTACATATTTGATTCCGTATTCGACCACAAACGTTAGAATTAGCACGTTGTTTCATGTGGTTTCCTAACCTGGACGTTTGTCAAGTGCTAATAATGCAGACAGCGACACGCCGTGCTACGTTTGAGTCTGAGAGGCTTTAAACACGCTTTTAATCCTTCAGACTTCATTAGCTGATTAGCATGTGAACTGATTAGCATTCAGGACTCGCTGCAACGCCATCGATTCCGCGTCGCTTCCACATTAGCAAACAACCGCCGCTAACGCTGATCATTCATTAACAAACCATGTTCACATAATCGACACCTCATTAGCAAGATGCTACAGGCTGCGCTCTCCGGCGTGTCTGTTACTGAGAATCGAGCTCGGGTTCAGACCTCGGGTCTGGGCGCTAGGTGCTACGCTAGCACTGCTGGCGTTTATGCGGCTCACCTGAGCTAATTTTACACCCCGCGGTCTCATCGCTGGCCAGCTGAGACGCAGCCAAATTGCTATTGATTTTCTCCACAGTGTTAGCATGCGCAATTAATGTGTCTGTCCTAGCTTAGCTTTTAACCGTGTTTCAAACGTCTAGAAGTAACCCGATTAAAATGATTATCGATAAGCTAGGCTGGTATTATAGCGGGAATTAGCTCGTCTCATCACCTCATCGGGATTGGTGGGAAGTCCTGGTCACAGAGGCTAAGCTGCGGCGCAAGTGTGGTTTCATTAGCCGTTAATCTGACGCGCGACAGACGTTTTATGTTGCATTAAGATGCTAATCTTAGTTCAGTTTATACCATGTAGCTTTTATTTGGTATCAGATTGTTATTTATTTTATTTATTTGTTTAATTTTATTTATTTAATATTTCATTATTTAAATTTGTTCATTTATTTGTATTTATTTATTTATTATTTTATACATGCATTTTATTTATTTACTAATTTATTTTATTTGGTTTTCTTTTCTTTTTATTTCTTTTTATTTATTAATTTAATATTAATAATGTAATATTTATTAATTTAATATTTATTTAAATTATTTATTTATTTATTTATTTTGTATTTATTAAATATGTTTTGAATTATTATTTTTTATTTGTATTTATTTAATTTCTATTAATTTTATATTTATTAATTTCATTTTTATTTATATACTTTTATTTTTTATTTATTAACTATGTTTTAAATTATTATTTTTATTTATGTATTTATTAAATTTTTATTAATTTCATATTTATTAATTTCGTATTTGTTTATTTGTTTATTTGTTTATTTTTTATTTATTAAATATGTTTTAAAAAATTATTCATGTATTTATTTATTTATTATTTTATTTATTTATTTAACTTGCACTGCTGGCGTGTTGGCTCTGCTTCCTTATTCCTGTAGGACACCGTCCGCGGTCGAGAGAGCTTTACAACATCATCAGAACCGAGAGCAGCGGCGGCGGCGGCTCCACTGAAGGTTCAGAGTGGTTTAAGGCAATGCATCGTGGGAACGTCTCTGTCCTGGGCTGCGTCAGGTACAGACGTGTTTATAATCCAGACGTCTCTCGTAAACGGTTAATTGAATATTTTAGGAGGAAATTGATGAAACGTCTTGTCGTTAATATTTTACGTCTTACATCTGCTACATCGTCGTCTCACCGCTGCTGCATCCATAAAAATACTGAGATTATAAAGTGTGGCCCAACAGGGACGATTCACATCAGGTTTTGTTTGTTTTAATCACTGTCATGAAATGACACGTGTGCTTGATTTATTTTTGAAATATTATTTTATTTGAGTTATTTCACCCTCTACTGTGCATGTTATTATGGACAGATTCATGAACTCCAGAGAGAATCGCTACTGAATGTTTGTCACCTCAGCTTACGTCACTGCCTATAAGAAAAGAAAACGCTTTACTGTTAGGGTGCATTCACATCAGAAGTGGTGAGACCGTGAGCCTCGACGTAAACTGCGGTAAAACCTCACCAGCGTGTGCATCTGATCTGAATCTGCATCAGTGTGGAATAAGCGTCAGATCCAGGGTTACAGCTCCACGTGTATCTGTGTTTATCTGGATTCTCCTCCCTGTTTCACTTTTAAACTTGTGTTACAGCTCCAGCTTCTGAGAAACGGTGAGAATCAGAATCAGCTTCTCCCAGAGTCTAAAACGCTTCTGGTTGAAAATAAAGCTTAACGTGGTTTAATGTAGTAAAAGAAGGAGACAGGAGCACTAAACTCCTCTTCATTATTACTGCTCATAAGTTCCTCCACTAATCACATTCCTCACTCGCTGTTTTACTACAGTAAGTCATGGTAAGCGAGATTCGTACGGCCTGAGTCGCTTTACCGCCTCATATCAAACAGTTCGTCTCATTGAAGGAGCTTTTTTTTCTATTTTATTTCTGCATTTTCTCCCAGTTTATCGTAGTTAATTTGTCTCCCCCTGCTGGTGGATCTCTGATTGTAGGTGAGGAGGGTATATCGCTGCTCAAGCCTCCTCTTACCCACGTGCAGCCCTTAGCGGAACCCTTTTCCACCCATGCATTCTGCACAGGCGCCTCTATCTGCCAATCAGGGTCCTTACACAGCGTTTGAAGACCTCGCCCACATAGTCCGGTCATCCCGCCCTTGCAGAAACGTGTCTGCTGCAAGGAACAACCAGTTATGCCCGCTAGATGGTGCCCAGCCGACCGGTGGCAACGCCGAGGAGTTCAGAATCTCTGCGCTGGTGTGCTAGCGGAATATCCCGCTGCGCCACCTGGGCACCTTCATTTGAGGAGCTTTGACAAGGTCAGCGAACAGCAAACTGGGTCAAAGTTCAATCAAGTGAAGTATGAGCGCCGCAAAGATCGCAAATGCAACGTGGCAAAAGTGTGGCACTCCATAGGAAACCACGGCACAGCTGGCGCAAAAGAGGTGTTACCACTTCTCATGTGAATGCACCCTAACTCGAATGTTGTCCTGAAGAATGAGCGAACAAATAAACAAATAAATAAATAAATAAATAAATGCTCCCTGAGATCAATCAGAATCCGTGCTAGCGCGGTTGCATCAGATTCTGCGCTTTAATATTCCTGAACGCAGGACGTTAATCCTTCAGCCTCCGGGACGTCATCTCTCTTCTCGGCGGTTTCTGTGTTGAATATAAATCCGCGGGGCGTTTCGGATCAGAATTGCGCCGCTAAATCACGGGCGGGAGGGTAAACGGGGTTTTAGGGGACGTTTAATCAGGGCGTGTTTCACACCCGGAGTTATTTACAAGCTCATAAGCAGCAGCGGCGGGAATTTAAAACCCTGTTATGTTCTGCAGTGCTCAACACTCCCCATAGGTTCATTCTAAAACCCATGATGAGGTGTTGGGGGTTGGGGGGGAAATGATGAGGTTTATAACAGGAGCATCAATTTTACACCCCAGTAATCGTAAACTGGAACGTCTGGTGAACAAAATACCACACAGTTGTTCGGGTGACTCTCAAAATCTCAGTTTTATTATTATCAGATATAAAAGAGCCCCAGTGATCAGCACCTTCATATGGGACACAACATGACGCAACTAACAGAGTTCCACAGAGGCCGAACAAGGACGACATAATCTGGAGAAAGTCTTTGTGTTATCCAGTGCATATCACACACTCTCTCACACAGTGTGTGCATCAAGTGTGCAGTGCACATGCAGTATTTAAGGTGTGTGCAGTTTGTATGGAGTGTATAGGCACTGTGTTTGCAGTATTTATGGAGTGTGTGTATGCAGTGTTTTTGCAGTGTTCATGCAGTGTACTGTAAAGTTATTGTGTTGTGCAGTGTTTATGTTGTGTATTTGTAGTATGTAGGGTGTATGCAGTGTTAATGCAGTGTACTGTAAATACAGTGTGTATGCAGTGTACTCTAAATGCAGTGTTTATGTTGTGTATTTGTAGTATGTAGGGTGTATGCAGTGTTCATGCAGTGTACTGTAAATGCAGTGTTCATGCAGTATGCAGTGTTTATGCAGTGTGCTGTAAATGCAGTGTACTGTAAATGCAGTGTGTATGCATCATGTGTGCAGCGTATGGCAGTATGCAGTGTGTATGCAGTGTGTGTAAGTGCAGTGATACGCGACCTCAGAGATGTGAATCGAATCCTCAGCGGTTCAGCAGTAGCAGGTTTGTTCAGGTCTGAGTCACGGACTCTGTTATAAAGTTAGTTTATGGTTAGCGGGACGCCGCGTCGGCTCCGGTTACGTCTCGGCTGACACGGCGGTGTTTTGATCGTTGGACAGAACGTCAGTCATTTGTCTCCACCGTAGCGAACCCAAACACCCCCCCCCCCCCCCCCCCCCCGTGTTATTCTGACCAGCCACACTTCAGCTTGTCAGATCGGTTTAGCGAGGACGTAGCAGAGCGCCGCGGCGGCCCACCGTGCTGATTACGTGCTAATATTTGAGTGTGTGAGAGGAAATGAGGTCGTTAAAATGCATCAGGTGCCTCCTGAATTTTGGGTTACGCTAATCACTGATGATGTGGTAAAGGCCACCGCTGTCCCGCATTAAGATTTTAATTAACGTCAGTAAAAGCTGGAGGTTTTTTATGGCGCGAGGGTTCAGCGCCCGTCAGGTTCACTCAGTCTGACAGCTGCTGAACATCAGAACGCCGCGCCCGTCCAAATACTTCCTCTGCTCCGGGGTCAGGGGGGGTGAAACGCTCACGGTGGTTTAACACAAAGAGAACAAATTCAACTGAGTCTGTGTGTGTGCAGTGATTTAAAATGATTTTAACATGAAAATAGTAAAGAGGTCAGAAACAAATAATGAAAAATAATAATTATAAAAACAATATAATATATTAACACAACAAATTACAATTTAATATTTACAAAAATAATAGAAAGATCAGATAAACATCATTACATAAACAAATAAAAAATAAAAATAATAATAACAATAACTGTATAATATAATCCAACAAATTACAATATAGTATTTACAAAAAATAATTAATAAATTATTAAAATACATTTAATAATAATAATAATTCCACAATCAGTATAATAATTATAAATAAAAAATTAATAATGTTAATACTTACTTAATAATAATAATAATAATAATAATAATTTTATTAATAATAATTTTATTAGTAATAATACTTAATAATATTAATAATAATAACAATAATAATAATATTAAAAAAAAAATGATAATAATAATAATAATAATAATAACATTAATAATAATAATAATAATAATAGTAATAATGAGATTAATAATAATAATAATAATAATAATAATAATAGTAATAATGAGATTAATAATAATAATAATAATAATAATAATAGTAATAATAGTAATAATGAGATTAATAATAATAATAATAATAATAATAATAATAATAATAGTAATAATGAGTTTAATAATAATAATAATAATAATAATAATAATAATAATAATAATAATAATAATAATAATAATAATAAAATAACACAGCTGCTGTTCACTGCTGTGAATTATAAATCTTTATTATTTATTAGCATGTTGGTACTCAGTCTGTCAGAAACTCTGGGATATTTTCAGTAGCTCAGCTCCCTGCAGTCAGATCCGTCATGTAGAACAAACCCGCTCGCTCTGATACTCGCTCTGATACTCGCTCTGATATCTGATAGATTTTATTATACGCTGTGTGTCGCGCTCGGCGCCGCAGAGATTTCCTGCGCCGCGTCGCTCACTTCCTATTCCCAGAGCGTTCCGTTTCTATTAGCATCTGTGTTAGTGTGGCGGCGAGACCTCGGATATAAAAATCATCATAGATAATAACATGACACCATCAGATCAACCTGAGCAGCATCTGGAACCACCTGGTACAATCCTCTCACCTGTGACTGACCAGGTCCGGCGAGTCCACCTTTCAGTGGATATAACAGGAGAGTGCAGGTGCTAGACTGGCCTGCCAGCAGTCCGGATCTGTCTCCTACAGGTACTATAGTATCAGTACTTTTACATTTTAGGCATTTAGCAGGTGCTTTTATCCAAAGCAACTTACATTACAGTCACAGTCCAAGCAAATGAGGGTTAGGTTCTGTGAACGACTGAGTTCAGGCCTGATGTTGGACTACACGTCCTGGCTTTCAGTAGACATTCCAATTCATCCCAGAGTTGTTCAGAAGGAATCGCGGCACTGTGAAGGTCACTGGAGACTGGTTAGTCTTTAAATCTGGAGGCAGGACCGAACCCAGGTCCCTGCAGCAGTGCAGCACTAACAGACGGGTTTGTTGTGATGTCATAACACGACGTCGGTCGTGGTGCAGCGAGACGCGACCTCAGAAACGTGAACCGAACCTCCAGCGGTGCAGCAGCGGTGTTTGATCTGTTAGTTTTGTGTTTGTGTGTTTATGTGAAGTGTTTGTATCAGCTCCGTCCTCTACAAGCTTGAAAACATCTGGATGTGTTTATAATTGATTTATGCGAATAAATAAAAGCGAACGCTCTCGTGCTGCGGCAGATGTGTTCCAGATGTGGAGCCGGAGTGGATTTACGGCCGTATGCTAATTAAAGTCGTTTAACGAAACAGAACAACGTAAACCGTAACCGCTGGAGTCGAGTCCACATCTGGAGTTTTCTGTAAATAAACGGACGGAGGATGTTGTGACACGACGGGAATTTTCTTAAACTGGAGCTTCAGAGATAAAATACGTCCACAGAGACGCGGTGATAACGGCCAAAACACCGAAGAGAAACAAAACAAGCGAGCGCGGCAGATTAGATCTCATCAGCACGTCTGTGTGGAGAGAGAATCTCGCTGTGAGGATGAATCACAACTTATCATGATCACGAAACGAAAACGTTTAGAATCCGCCGTGATTCCACCCGATCACTTTCTGCTCTTCATACACTGATCCAAATCAGACCAGAGGATCAGCTGCCTCTTATACACAGAGATCCTGTTAATAATTGTTAGGATCTTTAGGATCTGGTGGTTTAAATAATCTGTAAGGTCTCATGGTTGATATATTTAGGATGCAGTGGTTACAATAATCTACAGGATCTTGTATTAATATAATATTTTAGGATCTGGTGGTTAATATAATCTTTGGGATCTAATGGTTGATCCTTAGAATCTGTTGATTGATGTAATATTTAGGATCCAATGGTTAAAGTAATTTGTAGGATCTGGTGGTTTATGTAGTCTTTAGGATCCAGTGGTTGATATAATCTATAAGATCTGGTGGTTGATGTGATTTTTAGAATCTGGTGGTTGATATAATTTTAAGGATCCAGTGGTTGATATAATCATTAGGATCTGGTGGTTGATATAATCTACAGGATCTGGTGGTAGATGTGATTTTTAGGATCTGGTGGTTTATATGATCTGTAGGATCTGGTGGTTTATCCTCCTCACCCCCGAGATTGGACGCTTTGAAAACAAACAATATCCTGTAACAACACTTGTTCATTTCAGCCTTTTAAATGACATTATACAAAAAAAAAAAGAAATTTTGCTTGGGGACTGTGAGTTATTTAGTGTCCAGTATACTGGACATTTGGAATTAAGAGCATGAAATGTGCAAGATTCTGAAAAAATTTACATATTATTATTACCATTATAACATGTGACATGTCAAGTATTGTACATTTATGGCATAATGTAATACATGTTTATAATAGTAAAAAGCATATACTAGTTCATACAGAAGTTAAAATTTACATTTTAATTATTTATATGAATATTTTAAATATTTAATTTAAAACTTTTAATTTTAAAAACTCAAACCTTAAAAATGAAAACTCAAACTTTTTAATTAAAACATTTAGCTTTGTTCATTTCCCCTTTTCTTATAAACAAACTTTCCTTTTATAGATATATTTTAAAAACAAGGAACATTACTAAAACATAAAACAGAATATTCAGTTTGTGAATATTAATTTTAAGTTTTAAATTATCCACATATCTATCTTTTAATATAAATATTTTGAAAATAAATGATATCTAAATTATTCAAATCAAAACCTTTTGCATTTCAGCTTTGAGTTTTTCTTTTCTTTTTTTAACGGGACCTTGTGTGGAACTCATAAAAGCAGTTTTGTTCAACATGAATGCAAAGAAATACATTACATTTTAAACATCTTATGCTTGATTTTTTGGTGCAGCCAGGGTTTCTGCACCTCTGAAAGCTGGTGCTATCACTACCCACCACTGGCCAGTGCTCTGCCCCACTGCATCTAACATCTTGGCTTAGAATCACTTGACTCCCTATCACTATCCTGTTGATATTCATCCCACTACTCTCAACACTGCAGTCTATTACTATCATCTAGTAATTTAAGCACCTCATCTACTGTCAGCCCTTAACATACACGAAAAAGATATGTACAGCACGAAAAATGCAAAAAGTAATACTGATGCACATCTTCTAATTCATAGTTAGCATGACAAACTAAACAACATTCAATACGTTAAATCCAAATGTCCAGCTGGCTGGACATAAAACATTTGCTCGAAATTTAAGTATGCGTAAATACATATTCATCGCTTATATTGTTACCAATCATTACAAAAACCTTCTAAAAATACATCATTTCTAAAACACTTTGGTTATATGTGCACATTAATAGATAAAAACGTATGTTTTGTTCGGTCACGGAGGCAACAAGCGTCTTTCTCAACAGCTGCCATCTTCGGGTCTTTTTTCAAGAAGCTTAAAAAAAATTCTCAATGTCTTTGACCAACCAGTAGAAAGACAGAGTTGTGTTGGAGTGTCTAAAAGTGAGTGTAACAAAGTAAAACTTCCTGTCGAGTTATAAAACCCAGAAAAAAAATGTCCAGTATACTGGACATTAGGAGTGAGGAGGTTATGTAGTCTTTAGGATCCACTGGTTGATTATTATCTTTGGGATCTTTAGTATCTGGTGGTTGATATGATTTTAGGGATCCAGTGGTTGATATAATCATTAGGATCTGGTGGTTGATGTAATCTTGAGGATCTGGTGGTTGATGTAATCTATAAGATCTGGTGGTTGATGTTATCTTTGGGATCTTTAGGATCTGGTGGTTGATATGATCTTTATGATCTGGTGGTTGATATGATATTTATGATCTGGTGGTTGATATGATCCTTTGGATCTAGTGGTTGATATGATCTTTAGGATCAGGTAGTTGATGTAATCTTCAGGATCTGGTGATTGATATGATTTTAAGGATCCGGTGGGTGATATAATCTTTATGATCTGGTGGTTGATATAATCTACAGGATCTGGTGGTTTTTCTGCAGCACCAGATGATTTACTGGATTTTAAACCAAGTGCTGTATGTAATCTACTGGATCTACAGGATCTACTGATTCTGCCCATGATAATCTGCACTAACCGCTAAGAGAGAATATGTTACTCTCTGTAATACAACGTTAGCTTTAGCATTTCCATATGAAGTGCATAAAGCTAATTGGATCCAGATGTGAGTTGAGGTTAGCTCCACTGACTCCACCGCCCCCTTCATTTAGGTAGCAATTAGCGCTGCCTCACACCGCCGCTTCACAATTTCATATCATTTTAACACTATTAGCATTTTAGCATTTTGTTGTTGAGCATGTCTGTCTGTTAGCTAAACATTTCACTATACAGAAGTAAACGTGTACGTCACATTTGACCCGCGATCCAAACCCTGTCGTCTCTGAAAGTGAAAACAGTCGCTAATCAAATTGCTACGATGTATAAGCGAACCGCGACCCCAGTTTAGCGTCCCTCAGCGTTCGGTGCTCAGCCTGTTTGACTAGCCGCTCTGCTTTGAAATTGAATTTCCACTCGATGAGTCGATGCATCACTTCCTCGAACAGAACGTTAGCGTTAGCATTAAGGACACAGAGTTATTCATCATAATGCAGCGAGGCGAGGGCCGATCCATCACGTAGCCAGACGCTCTCACGCTAACGTTTTAACATTCATCCCTCGTGATTAGAAGATCTCAAGGACAAAAGAGCGCCTGCAGGAGGCCGTTCATCAAAGCCCCCGAGCGCCGGGGCCGCGGGGGGACGTAACCAAATAACGCGCTGCAGGAATTAGCACTGGCGGGGCACAAACCTCTCAGAGTGGGTCAGAGAAGCACCTACACGCCCCTCACGTTCACTCATTATTATTAAACATAACGCAGGGCTGCAGCGTCGCCTCCTGAGGTCCCACGTCAGGGTCCGAGAGAGAGAGAAACTTCAGGTGGTGACCCTGTTCACAGTCAAGCGAGCTTCACATCACCATGTGCTCACAGGCTGCAACACAACGTGAATCATTTCAGCTGGGATCCTTGTGAAGTGAATCATTTTTGTTGAGATCAATCGTAGGTCTAATGAAGTGTGTGAATCATTTGTGCAAGGGTTCAATTTTAAAGTGAATCATTTGATCTGAGATTAATCGTAGGGTGAATCATTTGTGCTGAGATCATTTGTTAGAAGAATCATTTTGCAAACATTAGTTGTAAAGTGAATCTTTTGTGCTGAGATTGATTGTTAAGTGAATCAAATGCACTTAGATCAATTGTAGTATGAATCATTTGTGAAGTGAATCAAATGTGTTTAGCGTGAATCATTTGAGCTGAGATTAGTTGTAATGTGGATCAGTTGTGCTAAAACTAATTGTAAAGTGAATCATTTGTATTAAGAATAATCAGAGTGAATCATTTGTGTTAAGATCAATCAAAGAGTGAATCATTTGAGCTGAGATTAGTTGTTAGAGGAATCATTTGTGCAAACATTAGATGTAAAGTGAATCATTTGATCAATTGTAGGGTGAATCATTTGAGCTGAGATTAGTTGTTAGAAGAATAATTTGTATTGAAATCAAGTGATAAGTGAATCAAATGCGCTTAGATCCATTGTAATGTGAATCATTTGAGCTGAGATTGTTAAAAAGAATAATTTGTGCTATGCTTAGTTGTGAAGTGAATTATTTTTGTTAAGATCAATCATAGGGTGAATCATTTGAGCTGAGATTAGTTGTACAGTGAATCGTTTGATTCAATCGTAACGGGAATCATTTGTGCTGGGATCAAGCGTCAGGTGAATGAAATGTGGCTTCCATACGGCTTTAGTTCATGTATGAGTCCATAATGTTCGGTTGAAGTACTGGCGACGATGCAGCACCGTCTTCTAAATAAAGCCAGTTCGTTACAAAGTCGTTTTAGCATCCTTACACTAATAACACGCTGGTGCTGATGTGCAGGAGATCGAGGATTTCTTTATTTGTGAAACCGATACGAAAGTATAACTGTACCAAATCATGAACATCCCTCATTTTAACACCAGGAGGTCACCATGGCCAGAATATCTCAACTTTAATCTACAAATCGAAACTTTATTTTTTTTTTACAGTGACCCTAATACGTGGTCAGAGTAAAATGAATCATTTGTGCTAAAATTAGTTGTTGAAAGAATCATTTGTACTAAAATTAATTGTTAAGTGAATCACATGCACTTAGATCAATTATAGGGTGAATCATTTGTGCTGGGGACATTTGTTAGAAGAATCATTTGTGCTAACATTAGTTGTTAGAAAAATTATTTGTACTGAAAGCCATTGTTAAGTGAATCAAATGTGCTGAGATCAATTATTAAAAGAATCAGTTGTGCTGAGATTAGTTGTGAAGTGAATCATTTGTTCTGGGGTCATTTGTGCTAAGATCATTGTAGGGTGAATCATTTGTGCTGGGGTTATTTGTTAGAAGAATCATTTGTGCCAGGATCAGTTGTTAGAAGAATCATTTGTGCCAGGATTAGTTGTTAGAAGAATCATTTGTGCTGCAGTTATTTGTTAGAAGAATCATTTGTGCCAGGATTAGTTGTTAGAAGAATCATTTGTGCCAGGATTAGTTGTTAGAAGAATCATTTGTGCCAGGATTAGTTGTTAGAAGAATCATTTGTGCCAGGATTAGTTGTTAGAAGAATCATTTGTGCTGCAGTTATTTGTTAGAAGAATCATTTGTGCCAGGATCAGTTGTTAGAAGAATCATTTGTGCCAGGATTAGTTGTTAGAAGAATCATTTGAGCTGAGATGAATGTGAACATGTGTTAGAGTTAGAGGTGAATCAGAATCAGTGATAAAATGACTCAGTGATGTTAGAATTAAAAATGAATGAAATGCTGATTAAATGAATAAATGGAGTTAATTAATAACGGATAATTAAGTGTGTTTGGATGATTAATGAACTTTAATCTTGATTTGTTTATACATGATTGTTAATAATAATAAACAGAACTGAATCATTAGATTAAGAATTACTGATTAATTAAATTAAATAATGAATTAAATCGAGCTCGTTCCCCTCCGGAGTCGGATTGTTTCCTCTGTTCGGAGTTTTTGTGGGGTTTGACGCGTCACGTTTTGTTATAGCCGCTGATGAAGCTACAGCGCTGCGCTAAAGGTCAGTTCCATCCATCAGCGTGTGTGTGTGTGTGTGTGTGTGTGTGCTGGTTAACAGAGACGTCAGGACCCCCGACACCGGGACTGAGGAGCGTCGTCTCCTCTCAGCCTGTCCGGTCCCGCCGCTGGTTTATGTCTGTGTGCTGTTTTCTGGCCTCGGGCGGCGGCCGCTGTTGCTTTTACGGCGTGATTAATGGCGGCGGCGGATGATGCACGGCGGCTTTATGGTCTCGCAGCACGCGCACGCCAAAACAGAGGCTTCAGAAAATATAACGGCGCGGAGAAAGCTTTGTGTTTAGCCAGCGATGGAAATGAATCGCCGACGTTTCGCTGTCGCCAGCAAAAACGCTCAACGCTAACACTTGGCGCCGTAAAGGAGGCTAATAAATGGTATGAATCAGGACTCGTTATGAAGCCAAGCGACTCTTTAGCAGAGGAATCGTTTCACCTGGCGAGGAGGAACTTGTAGGAACTTGTGCCTGTTTAGTGTCGGATCAGGCAGTCTGTGTTCCAATTCATCCCGAGGTTGTTCAGTTGGGTTAAGGTCAGGGTTCAGTGCTGAAAAATTGTGAATTGAATCGTTCAAGTTGAGAAAAACTGTAAAGTGAATCATTTGGGTTTAGAGTCATTTTTAAGTTACTCATTTGGCTTGAGATGAACTGTAAAGTGAATCATTGGAGTTGAGAATGTCTGTAAAGTGACTCATTTGTATAGGAATCAATTGTAAAGTGAGTCTTTGGGTACATATCAATTGTAAAGTGAATAATTTGGGTTGAGAATAGCTGTAAAGTGAATCATTTGGGTAGGAATCAATTGTCGAGTAAATAGTTTGGGTAGTGATTAAGTGTAAAGTGAATGATTTAGGTTAGGAGTCATTTTAAAGTGAATAATTTGGGTTACGATGAACTGTGAATTGAATCATTAGAGTTGAGAGTAACTGTAAAATGAGTCATTTGTATTGGGAATCAATTATAAAGTGGATCATTTAGGTTAAGCGTCATTTTAAAGTGAATCGTTTGGCTTGAGATAAACTGTAAAGTTAATCATTAGAGGTAGGGATAACAGTATAATGAGTCATTTGGGTAGGAATCAATTATCAAGTGAATAGTTTGGGTAGGGATCAATTGTAAAGTGAATCATTTGAAAAATGATCAAATGTAAAATGAATCATTAGAGTTGGGAATGTCTGTAAAGTGAGTCATTTGTATAGGAATTACATGTAAAGTGGATCATTTAGGTTGAGTGTCATTTTAAAGTGAATCATTTGGCTTGAGATGAACTGTAAATTGATTTATTAGAGTTGAGTATGACCGTAAAGTGACTCATTTGGGTACGGCGCAAATGTAAAGTGAATCATTTGGCTTGGGGTGAATTGTAAACGGAATCATTTTAAATGAGAATAACTTTAAAGTGAGTCATTTGGGTAGGAATCAATTGTCAAGTGAAATATTTAGCTTGAGATAAACTGTAAAGTGAATCATTTGGTTTTAGAGTCATTTTTAAGTTACTCATTTGGCTTGAGATGAACTGTAAAGTGAATCATTGGAGTTGAGAATGTCTGTAAAGTGACTCATTTGTATAGGAATCAATTGTAAACTGAGTTATTTGTATAGGAATCAAATGTAAAATGGATCATTTAGGTTAAGTGTC
>NC_086002.1:830000-900000 GCF_030014385.1 Trichomycterus rosablanca | reverse complement strand
AACGTTCCCAAAAATAACGAAATAAAAGGACGGAGTAAACGCAGTCGGCGCCGGACGGAGACTTTTGCCCCCGACTGAGAGGAACGCTTTGTTATGAAGCTTTTTCTGCTGAGCACAAATCAGAGGGACGTTCAGCCTTTCATCTTCCCGACCCCTGATCATTTGGTGGAATCGGAACCTTGCTTTTGTTCCAGAGTTCCGCAGGACGTCCTCGTTATAAAACCCAGAAGATCAAAGACGCCGTTTAAAAATATACATCAGATACTTCCATCCTCGATGGGCGGGGTTTTAACCCGGCTGGGAACGTGCAGCGATCCTGTAGCAGAGATGTTCACAAGTCACAAAATATAGTCCGAGTCCAGTCACAAGTCTTTAGGCTAGAGTCCAAGTCCAGTCACGAGTCTTCAGGCTAGCGTCCGAGTCAAGTCACGAGTCTTCAGGCTAGAGTACGATTCGAGTCACGAGTCTTCAGGCTAGAATCCGAGTCGAGTCACGAGACTTTAGACTAGAGTCCGAGTCCAGTCACAAGTCTTTAGGCTAGAGTCCGAGTCCAGTCACAAGTCTTTAGGCTAGAGTCCGAGTCGAGTCACAAGTCTTTAGACTAGAGTCCGAGTCCAGGCACAAGTCTTTAGGCTAGAGTCCGAGTCCAGTCACAAGTCTTTAGACTAGAGTCCAAGTCGAGTCACAAGTCTTTAGGCTAGAGTCCGAGTCCAGTCACAAGTCTTTAGACTAGAGTCCGAGTCGAGTCACAAGTCTTCAGGCTAGAGTCCGAGTCAAGTCACAAGTCTTCAGACTAGAGTCCGAGTCGAGTCACAAGTCTTCAGGCTAGAGTCCGAGTCAAGTCACGAGTCTTCAGACTAGAGTCCGAGTCGAGTCACAAGTCTTTAGGCTCGAGTCCGAGTTGAGTCACGAGTCTTCAGGCTAGAGTTCGAGTCAAGTCATGAGTCTTCAGACTAGAGTCCGAGTCAAGTCACGAGTCTTCAGACTAGAGTCCGAGTCAAGTAACGAGTCTTTAGGCTAGAGTCCGAGTCGAGTCACGAGTCTTTAGGCTAGAGTCCGAGCCTAAATTGACTCGATTGAGTCTTCAGACTAGAGTCTTCAGTCAAGTAACGAGTCTTTAGGCTAGAGTCCGAGTCGAGTCACAAGTCTTCAGGCTAGAGTCCGAGTCAAGTCACAAGTCTTCAGACTAGAGTCCGAGTCGAGTCACAAGTCTTCAGGCTAGAGTCCGAGTCAAGTCACGAGTCTTCAGACTAGAGTCAGAGTCAAGTCACGAGTCTTCAGGCTAGAGTCAGAGTCAGGTCATGAGTCTTTAGGCTAGAGTCAGAGTCACGAGTCTTTAGGCTAGAGTCCGGGTCGAGTCACGAGTCTTCAGGCTAGAGTCCGAGTCACGAGTCTTTAGGCTAGAGTCCGAGTCAAGTCACGAGTCTTTAGGCTAGAATCCGAGTCAAGTCACAAGTTTTTAGGCTAGAGTCCGAGTCGAGTCACGAGTCTTTAGGCTAGAGTCCGATTCAAGTCACGAGTCTTTAGGCTAGAGTCCAAAGAGGCCCCTCCGTCCATCTTAAATTTGGGTGTCCACGCTGGTCAGACCTCCAGATACTCATTTTCTTTACAAGTATCACATGCAGCAAATCTTTTGAAGTACCACTTTTGTTTACTGGTTCAGTCTGAATGCCACTGGTTTAACTGGGTAACACTCATGCTTTCTGCCAAGCTAACATGTAATCACCGCTCTGTCCTTTAATAAAGACGTGGGAGTGCAGGAGGTCCCTCGTCCACTGAAGGACACTTAACAGTTCTGACCTTTCAGCTCGTGATTGCGCTTCGTTTCTCTTCATTAGCGTCCACTTCAGCTAATCACCAGAACTCACCACAACGCTCGCGTACAACGCTAGGTTTTTTAAAATTAGCATTTCACAGCCTGTTTTGCGTTATAAATCCGCCTGATTTTAGCTGAGTGTTGGTTTAATCACGCCCTGTAGCAGAACGCTCGTGCTGAAGGTCACAGCGGAGTCTCGAGCGCCATGTCCAGGCTTAATGAACTCTTAAAGCTAGCAGTTAGCATTAGCATTAAGGCGAGCGAAAGCAGGCTTAGCGCAGCACTTCTTCAACCGCGTCATCAGGCTGAAGTTTCTCCTTCAGCTCCAGGCACTGAGGAGCTAACGCGTGTCAACGCTGCCGCTAGTCGCTGATGCTAAACGCACTTGTCAGTGCCGTCATCCTCGTTTACACAATCACGTCACGTTCAAGGTCACGCAGAGGTGAAATATCCTACAGCATCTCTTTGTGAGGTCTATTAGTATGGTAAAGGCTGTGTAACACTACGTTATAGTACACCAACGAATTGACTCGATTGTGAGAACCTTCACTGTCTTCCAGCTTCATGTTTGGATTCTTTATCTTGGAGTATCATCTTTGTGAGGTCTGTTAGTATAGTGAAGACTACAAATATCCTACAGCATCTCTTTGTGAGGTCTACTGGTATGGTAAAGGCTGTGTAACACTATGTTATAATACACCAGTGAATTGACACAAAAGTGAGAACCTTCACCGTCTTCCAGCTTCACGTTTGGATTCATTGTCTTGGAGTATCATCTTTGTGAGGTCTATTAGTATAGTAAGTATTGTCCTTTCATGATGCTCCCACCACCGTACTTCACTGTGGGCTTTGATGTCCTTGAGATCATACGCATTTACATTTGCGGCATTTAGCGAACACTTTTATACACAGTTGATTGAACACAGTTTGAGGACCCAACAGGGGCGACTTTGCGGTGGTGGAGCTTGAACCGGCAACCTCCTGATTGCTAGTCCAGTACAGCTAGCACTGCAAACCTCTTGTTTCTCTTATTGTTGTGCCTGAAACACCAATCAGAGTTCAATCATTAGAAAGGGGCGTCCCAATACTTTAGTGCGTACGCTGTGTTTGAATGCTAAGCGACGCTCACAGACACCAAGCGGAATTCAAACAACCGCTAAATGTGCTCGGCATTAAACGTTGATTAGCATAAATGCTAATTAGCAGCGCTTTTGTACGAGCTATCGCTGTAAACACGCGTAACTAGCGAGAAAGTCACGACCTGATTAAACAAAGAGAATAAACACGACAGTGAGGAACAGAGTCATTAAAGTGTGGACAGACGGCGAGAGAGTCTGTAGTATTCTACACTTCTGATCTACAGATATCCTACAGCGTCTCTTTGTGAGGTCTGTTAGTATAGTAAAGACTACACATACACTACAGCGTCTCTTTGTGAGGTCTGTTAGTATAGTAAAGACTACAAATACCCTACAGCAGGGGAGTCAAACTCATTTTCACAGAGGGCCACATCAGCATTATTGTGGCCTTCAAAGGGCCGATTGTAACGTATCCTGCTGTGATTGCAGTGTTATTTTTTTTGGAGGCTGAATTCTGCATTTATATTGTTCTCTTTTACCACAGACACGGCCTCATAACACAAGAGACGCACCGGTTTCTCTTCCTGAAGCACAAACTTGTTTTCATTTTCATTACATTTCCTCCTTCTGCTTAATTTTCTTACTTATCTTCTTGTACATTTTAGGATCATGTGTAAATATGTGTAACATCATCTACTGGTGGGATGTGTCACTTTGCAGGTCACAAAATCAGCCTGCATTTTGAGAGATGCAGTTAATGTAGGATTTTACAGTGTATTTTAAGACAATTATTCTGACCTCACTAATAGTTTATCCCCCTTGCTCAGCTAGACAGACAGACAGACAGACAGACAGACAGACAGACAGCTCTCTTCAGAATACAGTCGGTTTATTTGCTTCCCAGCTGTGTGATACACTGTGTGCATCAAAATGAAGTAAAAATACAAACAATAAAAACAATAAAGAACTTAATACAGTAAAAGCACACAGCTGTAGTCAAGTGTTACATCTGGTACAATATGAGATTTAACCAAACGTAAAATAGCGCTAATGAATTAGCATTTTGTGTAAAGATACTAATTGCTATAGTAACGGTATTTAATTACGGTAAATTTGTAACTAAAACGCTGTGATATACTCACTAAACATTTACTAACAACTGAGAATATAAACGCCACGACTTACAGACAATGCTTTGGTATTATACTGCAAGATGATTATTTATATTTATTATTATTGTTTACATTACTAGCCGCGTTCTTTTGCCGTAAAAGTCACATGGCTTCTCAGCGAAGGTTAAAGTTAGTTGCCATGACTACGATGTCAACAGTTAAAGGCTTAAAGGCGCAGGAGTCCTATTAAATTATAAGTGCGTCTCTGTAACGACTCGAACCAGCACAACAATCGTACAGTCGTTAAACCTCTCGCGGGCCACATAAAATGACGTGGCGGGCCGGATCTGGCCCGCGGGCCGTGAGTTTGACACCCCTGACCTACAGCATCTCTTTGTGAGGTCTATTAGTATAGTAAAGACTACACATATCCTACAACATCTCTTAGTATAGATGTATAGACCATTAGACTATCTCTTTGTGAGGTCTGTTAGTATGCTAAAGACTAGAAATACCTTACATCATCTCTTTGTGAGGTCTATTAATATGGTGAAGACTAGAAAAATCCTACAGCGCCTCTTTATGAGGTCTATTAGTGTGGTAAAGACTACAAATACCCTACAGCATCTCTTTGTGGGGTCTATTAGTATAGTAAAGACTACAAATACCCTACAGCATCTCTTAGTATAGATGTATAGACTGTTAGACTATCTCTTTGTGAGGTCTGTTAGTATGGTAAAGACTTGAAATATCCTACAGCGCCTCTTTATGAGGTCTATTAGTACAGTAAAGACAAACTTAAGGGTCTTGGGTCAGTGGTAGCCTAATGGGCAAAGCTGTTGGGCCCCTGAGCAAGGCCCTTAACCCTCTCGTCATGATGGATCTCATGACTGAGGAAATGAGCAAGACTGAGCTAAAACACATCAAGAGGCGACAACTGTTCCACCCCACGACACACATCCATCTGTAAATATAAACAAAAGAGCAGCTCATGGTCAGACAGAATCAGGTCCGTCATGAATCAAAACCAAGGGGCTGGTGTGATAAAACCCATCATGTACTACGTGGAACAGTGGTCTCCTGTCAAGATCAGGAAGAAAACCCCAAAAAGGGGTCCATGAGGGGTCCAGGGTAAGGCTTTGATCTGAGGGTGTAGCTGCTGGAATATTTCCAGTCTCACTCAAACATCGTTTACCTGGAATTACCTTTCCTACACACCGTCTGCTGTAGGGACTCATTTGGTCCATCAGGGATGGGAACCGATACCCATCAGGGTTCGGGGCTAAATGGTCCTGTAAATCACGCCGTCTGGAGGAGCGGATATGTGCGCGGCCTGTGGAACGGGGCCAGGACATAGCAGCGGAGGTCAGGAGAAGCTAATAACACAAAGTTCTCATTATGCGAGACCTTCCAGCGTCCTAATTAACCCGGAGAAGCATCTTGGCGTCGGTACAGCGGCGGTACAGAAACAGCGGTACAGAAGTGGCGGTACAGCGGCGGTACAGAAGTGGCGGTACAGCGGCGGTACAGAAACAGCGGTACAGCGGCGGTACAGCGGCGGTACAGAAGTGGCGGTACAGAAACGGCGGTACAGCGGCGGCGGTACAGCGGCGGTACAGAAACAGCGGTACAGCGGCGGTACAGAAACAGCGGTACAGCGGCGGTACAGAAACAGCGGTACAGCGGCGGTATAGAAACAGCGGTACAGCGGCGGTACAGAAACAGCGGTACAGCGGCGGTACAGAAACAGCGGTACAGCGGCGGCTCTTTCCTGAACGGCGCTCTGAGGCCTCGAGGGAACTTCAGAACCGCAGCGTCGCTCCCTGTTCATGGCTAATCCGAGCGCGTCTCTTTATATCTGTACCGGTTCTTCAGGGGATCATCCCTCACAAACAGCACGCGTTCCTAATGCGCCGCTTCAGTTCCGTCCTCGTCTCACGCTCCGGACGATCCGCCGCTCCGCATTAGCGCGGCGGATTAAAGGAAACGCTCTGTAGCGCTACAGCGTTATAACATGCAGATCAATGCTACACGCTACACGCTACAAGCTGTGAGAGGATTTGAGCTCAAACTACAAGAAAGTTCTTCTCTCGGAGGAGACGCGTCCTCACGCAGACTATCAGCTCTGACATGAGCAAGAGGCGACAACTGTTCCACCCCCGCAGCACACATTCACCATGCTCTTGAACTCGGTACCTGTAAATATAAACAAAAAAGCAGCTGTTTGTTGGCAATTACAGCTTCAGATTCATCTTAGATCAGATGGAACACTGGGTCCCAGTTCAGGGAACTGGACACCGAACTGGATTTTTGCCTTCCAGGGATTTACGTCTCTGAGTCAACCAGCCAATCACATATTTAAATTACAGATACTAATAATACAAAATAAATAATAAATAAATAATATAATAATGAGAAAAATTATCAACAAAAAACTGCTGTTTATATGATTATTTTATTTTATTTTATTTATTATTATTATTAATTATTATTATTAATTATTATTATTATTATTATTATTATTATTACTGTTATTATTATTATAATTGTTATTTTTTTATTATTATTATTATTGTTGTAGTTCTTATTATTGTTGTTATTATAATTATTTTTAATATTACAATTATTATTATTATTGTTATTATTATTATTATTAATATTACATTTATTATTATTATTATTATTTTTTATTATTATTGGTATTATTATTATTATTGGTATTATTATTATTGCTATTATTATTATTATTATTAATATTACATTTATTATTATTATTATCATTATTGTTGTTATTATTATTATTATTATTATTATTGTTATTATTATTAGTAGTAGTAATATTATTATTGTTGTTATTATTATTATTATTATTATTATTATTATTATTATTGTTATTATTATTATTATTATTGGTATTATTATTATTATTAATAATAATAATAATAATATTATTATTGTTGTTGTGATTAAATACATCTAGAGGCGACAACTGTTCCACCCCCATGTCACACACTCATCATGTTTTTGTACTCGGTACCTGTGAATATAAACAAAAAAGCAGCTTGTATGTAGTATAGAGTGATGAAGGTTTTGTTGGCAGGTTTTGGCAGCACCGTGGTTCTCTGGTTCCTCTGATGGACTCACAGTGATGTCAGGAGATCTGAACCCTGCAGCACCTACACCGTCTCATTCAGGAACCAGCCTGGACTTCTGCGTATGTTTGTGCTCATTGCCAAGATCCTCCGGTGTGTCCTGGTTCTCTCACTGAGGTGTGAAGCTCCATGTCATGATGCTCCCACCACCATACTTCACTGCAGGTCATCGCTGCTCTGATTAGTGGAAATGCTGCTGTGCAGTTTTATCATTTAAACATTTTAATGTTTAGTTCCTGAGAACTTTAGGAAGCTCCTTCAGCTTCAGCATGATCGATCCTCGCCGTGTTAAATCTTCAGAACCCTTGACGTGACGTTTTTGATGACACTGAGTGTAGAACATTATTTTAATCACCAGTCCTCCAGTTCTGCTTGCTCATGTGACGTTTTTATGCTAACGGCTGGTAAAATATTGCAACGTTCTTCGCTAGTAATTGCTAATCTCACTAAGTTCCCCCCACAGCGTGTGTTCCTTCTGAAACGGTTCCAGAGGGGTTAAGATGCTCCCCAGGGTTCCTGTAAGTACATTTATTTCCTCTCCAGCGCTTTCATGCTTTAATAGAATTTTCTTAATCCATGTTAGCATAAATGATCGTGTTCAGAGGATTTGCTCCACAATAGCTGTGTAGGGTTCGGTCGGTTGGTAGGTGGATTTGTGTGATCGTCGCTACACTGTGTAATATTAAAGCTCTGCTCAGCCTTCTATCCTGAACCCTGTATATTTGGTCAACAAGCGTCTTCAGCCAATCACAAACACATTTAAATTACAACTACTAATAATGGTAGATATTCCATCTCGGAGGAGCCATGCCCACGCTAAAGGTGCCACACACACACTAGAGGTGCCACACTAGAGGTGCCACACTGGAGGGCCATGCTGGAGGTGCCACACTGAAGAAGGTGCTACGCCCACACTGGAGGTGCCACACAGGGTCCCACGCTATGGTGCTATGCACACCCTGAAGGTGCAACGCTGGAGGTAACACACTAGAGGAGGTGCCACATCCACATTGCAGGTGCCACACTGGAGGTGCCACACTGAAGGGCCACGCTGGAGGTGCCACACTGGAGAAGGAGCCATGCCCACGCTAAAGGTGCCACACACACACTGGAGGTGACACACCCACTCTGAAGGACCATACACTTAAGAGATTAGATACGACTAGAACAGAACGTTGATGATCTTGATGCCAACAATACCGGTGCCAGGTCAACAATCCTAGCCTGGTGGGTCCAGAGCCAGGGACCTCAAATCTGTGGTAGATATTCCATCTCACATATCAGTTCATGTTTTCTAGAACAACAGTTTTAATGCTGACAAATATCAAACACTGATCTACTTGGTGGAACTGGTAGGGATCAACCAACACGTCCACAAATCCCCACAGTTCTGAGGTCAGGACCTGGAGAAGGTCGTTCCAAAATCTGTTCTCATGTGTGACCCTCATTTTACATCCAAAACTGAAGAGTTTGAGATTCGATTGTTCTTTTCGAGGTTTGATCCACTTTCTGCAAAGCACTGCAATACTACCACCACCGTGCTTCACAGATGAATGCTTCACATTGGACTCAAACTCAACTGGAACACAAAATGCACCAGTTCTGGAGCACAACCGCCATCAGTGACGTCCTCTTACCATCTGAGCATCCATCAAAGATCTAAACAGGCGCTTTATTACGGTCATGAGGTTCACGCTGGGCTTAAAAGCTGACTGCAGACCCTAGATGCACCCTGGATGAGGGAAAACGTCTAGACATCTAGATCAATCTAGCTGGGGTCTCAGGTTATGGTTTCTAGAACTCTCCTCGTATAATAAGATACAGTTTTCGGGGGAGGAGCCGGTCCAATGACCTCAACCATCTTGAAGCGACCCAAGAGAACTCTGGACATCAATCACCTCAACCCAAAAGTTCTCGTCATGGCTTTACAAAAGCAATCAAAGTGAAATCGAACCCTCGTCTGGAACCTTGGAGTCACGATCTCAGACTGATCGCTGTACTGGTGGCTCAGTGTGGGCTGCTGGGAGATCTGGAGCACCGCGGGTGGGTTTGAAACTTTCGGTTCTTCACCAGGCGAGGATCACAAAGCCTTAATTACGTCTAAATATTTCCCATGAGCACTCAGCCCCCTCAGTATCTTCTGTTCTTCTGCCACAGTTCTGAGCGACGGGCGCAGATGAAGCGTGGATCAGTGGGCGAGTCCACTGGGAAGATATTAAAACACTACATGTACTTGGTGGAACTGGTGGAGATCAACTTTAACCAACACGTGATTTTTTGGTCACAAATCCCCATAGTTTTGAGGTCAGGACTTGGAGAAAGTTGTACCAGCGTCCAGACAGCCTGTTCCTGGACTCGTCTTCCACACCTCTCTAGGACTGTTGTGTTCTCTCTGCTCCAGAGTCAGATGGTCGTGTTCTTTACACCTGTCAGACTAATGCTTGGCACTGCACATGATGATCTTAGGATTGTGTGAGGCCGTTGCTTCAGACGCTTCCACATTAGTTAGGTGAAGCAGTTTGAGGAGGGTGGATATCAGGGTTGTCCATGCTGAAGATGCCACGCCCACACTGGAGGTGCCACACCCACACTAAAGGAGGTGTCACTCTCACACTGGAGGAGGTGTCACTACCACGCTGGAGTTGCCACACCTACTCTGGAGGAGGTGCCATGCCTACGCTAAAGGTGCCACGCTCATGCTGGAGGTGCCACGCTGAAGGGCCACTCTAAAAGTGCCACGTACACACTGGAGGAGGTGCCACGCCCACACTGAAAGAGGTATCATGCCCACACTGAAGGAGATGCCATGCCCATGCTGAAGGTACCACCTCCACACTAAAGGTGCCACATGGGGTGCCATGCTAAAGGTGCCACGCACACACTAGAGGTGCAGCGCTGGAGGTGCTACACCCACATTGCAGGTGCCACACTGGAGGGCCACGCTAGAGGTGCCACACTGGAAAAGAAGCCATGCCCATGCTAAAGGTGCCACGCTCACTGTGAAGGGCCACGCTGGAGGTGCCACATTCACACTGGATGTGCCATACTGGAGGTGCCACGCCCACGCTGGTCTCTTCAGTTTCTGCTACTCATGTTTGTTATGGAGATTGAAGCTGGACTGTAACAACGTTTACTTTTAATTGAATATTAATTTCTGTTTTATTTTGGTGATAACGGCGAGACGACGGTCAAATATATTAAACCAGAACTTTTATTAGTTTTATTTAAATTTAATCCTTTATAATCCTAAAGATATACGAGGCCACGACTTTCATTTCATCAGAACCTGCTGGTGTTTGAGGAGCTTCATAATCCTCCTACATTATTAATAACCTTCAGTTCCTCCCCGGTTCCTCCTCAGGGAGACGCTGATGCAGGAACGAAACACTGCAAGAGGAGTCCGGACCGACCTCAGGGTCACATGATTCCTCACGCTCGGCTCGGACCATATATTGGTCATAACCGAGTGACCGAGACCGCTCTCTGTTTTACAAACACCGGCTCATCAGGCGTCTCTGTGTGCCGCTTCATCTCGACGATACTCTGGTGTTCAATGTTTAATAGAGAGTTCAGGTGTTTCACTGGAAATGTTGGTGTTTGAGGGAGAACACTGGTGTATGATTGAAAATGTTCATGTTTGGAGAATCTTGGTGTTTGTGGGTGTTTAAATGAAACGTTGGTGTTTGATGGAGAGTGTTGGTGTGTTGTCGATAATAGAGAATGTTGGTGTTTAATAGAGAATCTTGGTGTTTAAAAGAGAATGGTGGTGTTTGATAGAGAATGGTGGTGTTTGATAGGGAATGGTGGTGTTTGAAAGAGAATGGTGGTGTTTAAAAGAGAATGTTTGATAGAGAATGGTGGTGTTTGATAGAGAATGATGGTGTATAAAAGAGAATGTTTGATAGAGAATGGTGGTGTTTGATAGAGAATGATGGTGTTTAAAAGAGAATGTTTGATAGAGAATGGTGGTGTTTGATAGAGAATGATGGTGTTTAAAAGAGAATGTTTGATAGAGAATGGTGGTGTTTGATAGAGAATGGTGGTGTTTGATAGAGAATTATGGTGTTTAAAAGAGAATGTTTGATAGAGAATGGTGGTGTTTGATAGAGAATGATGGTGTTTAAAAGAGAATGTTTGATAGAGAATGGTGGTGTTTGATAGAGAATGGTGGTGTTTGATAGAGAATGGTGGTGTTTAAAAGAGAATGTTTGATAGAGAATGGTAGTGTTTGATAGAGAATGATGGTGTTTGATAGAGAATGGTGGTGTTTGATAGAGAATGATGGTGTTTAAAAGAGAATGTTTGATAGAGAATGGTGGTGTTTGATAGAGAATGGTGGTGTTTTATAGATTATAATAGAGAGTGCTGGTGTGTATTGGAGAATCTTGGTGTTTGTGGGTGTTTATATAAAATGTTGGTGTTTAATGGAGAATGTCAGTATTTGCTGGTAAATGATGGTGTTTTATATGTTTTTATCACTTTGTTTTCTGAAGTGAACCTGCAGGTACGTGAGCGTGTGTTGTGTTTAGTACGGCGGATGTCGTGCCCCCGGTCACGGTTACAGCACCTGAGGGCTGCAGGGTCACGCTGTACCATGATTTCGGAACACTACCCCCGCCCTTCCTTACATAAAACACTGATGACGAGGGCCGGCGGTGTTTCGGCTGTCTTATGCAACAGCGTTTGCATTAGCGGTGGCGGTCGACAGCTTGATGTTTAGGTCAGAATCCGCTTACGAATAAATGCAAATGAAGGAGCGCGTATGAATAAATGCATGAGGCGCGCGGGGCACCTGTGTGTCGGGGGGGGGGGGGGGGGGGTATAGAAGTATTGGGACAGGGCAGGAGGGTAACCTGTTATGACATGTTGTTATGTAAGTACATTATTTCCTGTAATTGATTCACAGAGAGGCGCAGAAGGATAAAAAACACACATTAAATACTGCGAGAGACGCCACTCATCCACGCCTTCAATACCCGCTATGAATTCTGGGTAACGAACCCGTTCCTCTGTAAAGAAAACCTGTAATCAGGAGCGGCGTGACCTTCACTTCCTGAAGAACGAGTTTATCTGAAGCGGAGCTGAATGAGCCGTCGCAGCCGAGAGTTTAAAAGTAAAATTACTGAAGTGATTCAACACTCAAACACACAAAGACTTTTAAAGAGTTTAAACTTTAACTGAGTGACTGAACGAGTCGATTTAACAATTAAATCAATTAAAAAGAAATTAAATCAGCACAAAAGAAACTCAACAGCCTTTTAGATCCTTAAAAACTAGAGTGGCAGAAACCAAAAACACCAGCCGGCAAAAATAACGTTCACCAAGAGTTTTAAAAACACCGGCGCATCAGGTGTCTCTGTGTGACGTTTCTCTCAAAAATACCTTTAAGGGTGTTGGAGGGTTCAGGGGTTCTATTGGAAAAGTTGGTGTTTGATAATAAATACTGGTGTATGTTTGGAGAATCCCGGTGTTTGTGAGTGTTTATATGAAATATTGGTTTTTGATGGAGAATGTTGGTGCTTAAGCGAACAAAGTGGACGTTCATAAAACATGTTGGTGCTTAACAGAGAATGATGGTGTTTAATAGATAATGCCAGTATTTAACAGAGAATGATGGTGTTGTACAAATCATGTTGGTGTTTTACAAATTATGTTGGTGTTTAATAGAAACTGGTGGTGTTTAATGCAGACTGGTGGTGTTTAATACAGAATGCTGGTATTTAATGCAGACTGGTGGTGTTTAATACAGAATGCTGGTATTTAATGCAGACTGGTGGTGTTTAATACAGAATGCTGGTATTTAATGGAGACTGGTGGTGTTTATTGGAGACTGGTGGTGTTTAATACAGAATGCTGGTATTTAATGGAGACTGGTGGTGTTTAATACAGAATGCTGGTATTTAATGAAGACTGGTGGTGTTTATTGGAAACTGGTGGTGTTTAATGCAGACTGGTGGTGTGTAATACAGACTGGTGGTGTGTAATACAGAATGCTGGTATTTAATGGAGACTGGTGGTGTTTATTGGAGACTGGTGGTGTTTAATACAGAATGCTGGTATTTAATGGAGACTGGTGGTGTTTATTGGAGACTGGTGGTGTTTGGTGACTGGCTGGTGACTGGCCAGTGATAGCTCAGTGGTTAAGGTACTGGACTAGTAAACAGAAGGTTGCCGGTTCAAGCCCCGCCACCACCAAGTTGCCACTGTTGGGTCCCTGAGCAAGGCCCTTAACCCTCAATTGCTCATTGTGTTTCGCTCATTGTGTAAGTCGCTTTGGATAAAAGCTTCTGCTAAATGCTGAAAATGTAAATGTAAATGAAAATGTTTAATACAGAATGCTGGTATTTAATGGAGACTGGTGGTGTTTATTGGAGACTGGTGGTGTTTAATACAGAATGCTGGTATTTAATGGAGACTGGTGGTGTTTATTGGAGACTGGTGGTGTTTAATAGAGAATGATAGTATTTAATGGAGACTGGCTGTGTTTAATAAAGAATGCCAGTATGCCAGCCAATTATAATTGCAAGTTCTGGTGTTTCATGGAGAATGTTGGTATTTGATGAATGATTCATATCTAAATAAAGTAAGTTTGCATTTAATGCTAGTCTTTAGTATGAGAACGTTGGTATTTGATATTAAAAATGTTTATTAGGTCGGCCCTAAAACATGATAATGACAGCTGGTGTTTTTAAACACTGCTGGTGTTGGATGGAGAACAGTGGGTATTTTGAGGAATTCGGAGGGTATTTGGAGAACAGTGGGTATTTTGAGGAACACCGGGGCTTGGTGTTGGACAGGTGTTGGACGGTGTGTGGTGTTGAATCTCCGTGGTTGGGGGTACAGCTGAGGGTTTGACACTGATAGAAGTAAATGGTGTTTTTTGCCGGTGAGCTGAGCAGGTCTGGATGGACGGATGATGATGGATCTCTGAACACCTAAAGGAAAATCAGGACTCAGCATTAATGTCAGCGCTGAGCCGTGAACACCGGGCGTCGCCGTCACTCCGCTGACAGATTGATGCGTCGCCGCCGCGGTTTTGCTGATTTCACTGTTTTGAATTTATATTAGTCTGTGGTTAGGAACCGAGAGGTCTGAAGAATTCACGGCGTGATGATCCGACTTAACACCTCAACACCTCAATACCTCAGAGGCCTGTCACTCCCGCACCATTCCTCATATTTCCATTAGAGCCGCCGCGCTCATGGCATCGTAATCACGCAAGAACTAGGACGGGGGGCCGGAGGGGCTCTGGGCGGAGCCACAATATTCACACACTGATCTCCACCAGGGCGTGGTTTAACGGGGTCGGTGTGGAGGCCTGTACAGATCTCAGATCTCCACCTGACTGCTGCCTCAACTTTGGGATGCATCGGAACCCTGGGTGAAAGATTCTCATAGATGTGATGTTTGTATAATAATGTCAGTGTTTGTGGGTAATGTTGGTGTTTGTGGTTAGTTTTGGTGTTTGTATAAGAATGTTGGTGTTTGTGAATAATGTTGGTGTTTGTGGATAATGTTGGTGTTTGTGGTTAGTTTTGGTGTTTGTGGTTAGTTTTGGTGTTTGTATAAGAATGTTGGTGTTTGTGGATAATGTTGGTGTTTGTGGTTAGTTTTGGTGTTTGTATAAGAATGTTGGTGTTTGTGGTTAGTTTTGGTGTTTGTGGTTAGTTTTGGTGTCTGTATAAGAATGTTGGTGTTTGTTCCGTCGCCCGGCTCTTCCTCGCCGGAATCCTCACCAGCAGTGTGATTCTGATAAACACGAAGGCGGTTCCGAGCTAGCGCAGCCCGACATCGTGTTTCCGTTTGATTAGCATTTGTTGGACTGGTGCTCGGGCTTGTTGTGCTGGCTGAAGTGCCAGCCATGCCAGCTTTATGAAGGTGGCACTATAAAAATGATGGCGCTGGAGCCGGCAGTTAATTTAGCGGGAGTGAAGCGAAGCCCGGCGCCGGCGGCCGGCGTGTGTCCGAGCGAGCCAGCGGCGCTAAATGAAATGTGATGGAGTGATTGTAAAAGTGCTTGGACCTGCAGGTTCGCTGTGGGGAGGGGGGGTATCGGGGGGGTGGTGAATCAGCAGTTCGGCGCGCCGGCGGATAAGGGGCGCGGCGGGGGGGGCGGATGGGGGGCGATGCGGAGATGAAAGGAAGCAGGAGAAGAAAGGCGGTGTGACGGAGAGAGCTGATACGGTTCTGGTTGGTTGGAGCTTTGATGCGATGCTCTGATGTTCTAATCTGAAACGGTTACAGAGCCAAAACTATGTGGACACCAGAGATAATAACAGGGTTCAGGTGTTTCAGCCACACCGACTGCTAACTGATGTTTTTTACAGTCTGGCAACAGTTTAGGGAAGGTCCTGTACTGCTCCAGCATGAGTGAGTCCCTGTGCATGAAGAAAATCTCGATTTAAAGAAACTCCAGTGTCCAGTACTGAACCCTGACCTCAACACTCTGGGATCAATCGCAGTTCCATATAACTTTTTAGTAATGTTGGTGTTTGTATAAGAATGTTGGTGTTTTATTTAAAACATTAATGTTTTGATGTTGGTGTTTTGGTGTTTGTATAAGAATGTCGGTGTTTGTGGAAAAAGTTTTTTTGGTGTTTATAAAATAAGGTTGGTGTTTGTATAAGTATTCTGGTGTTTGTGGATATTGTTGTTTGTGGGTAATGTCAGTGTTTGTTTAAGAATGTTGGTGTTTGCAGATAATGTTTGTGTTTGTGAATAATGTTGGTGTTTGTATGAGAATGCTCGTGTTTGTGGGTAATGTTGGTGTTTATATAAGAAGGTTGGTGTTTGCATAAGTACTCTGGTGTTTGTGGGTAATGTTGGTGTTTGTGGTGTTTGTGGGTCATGTTGGTGTTTGTGGTGTTTGTGGGTAATGTCGGTGTTTGTGGTGTTTGTGGGTAATGTCGGTGTTTGGGGTGTTTGTGGGTAATGTCGGTGTTTGTGGCGTTTGTGGGTCATGTTGTTGTTTGTGGTGTTTGTGGGTCAAGTTGGTGTTTGTGGTTTTTGTGGGTAATGTCGGTGTTTGTGGTGTTTGTGGGTAATGTCGGTGTTTGTGGGTAATGTCGGTGTTTGTGGGTCATGTTGGTGTTTGTGGTGTTTGTGGGTCATGTTGGTGTTTGTGGTGTTTGTGGGTCATGTTGGTGTTTGTGGTGTTTGTGGGTAATGTCGGTGTTTGTGGTGTTTGTGGGTAATGTCGGTGTTTGTGGTGTTTGTGGGTAATGTCGGTGTTTGTGGTGTTTTCTCACACAGGAATGGATGTTTATTAAGAAATGAAATGAAGTTGATCAGACAGAAGATGAAATATCAAATAAACGTCACAGAAACAGAACAAACACTGCAGGGTTTATTATTATTATTATGATTATTATAATTTAAATTTTTCTCACCGTCCCAATTATTTCTGATCTGTTGTTGTAGCAGTAATGCAGCCGAACTTCATCTCAGTCAGAATAATTCAGTTTCATCATGAACTGTAATCACAAAAAAATAAATAAATAAATAAAATCTCGGTGCTGCGACTGTTTATATAAATCATGAACATTTTTAATCTTACTTTCATTGATGTGATGATCGTGGTGTCAAAAAGAAAAGCAGCTGCTTATTATATTGTCTTTTTAAGGCTAAAATAAATAAATAAATAAATAAATAAATGCTAATAATAATAATCATCGTTTTAATAAAGGGGAACGTGAGCAACCAAAATAAGAACCAGCAATTATGGACGCTCGGTGGTGAAGGAGTCTGATTAGCCCGGCCGCCACAGCCGAAATCCAACAGACAGAATTATTCCCCGCTGTGGCAGAAGTGCCCCCTACAGGCCAGTTGAGGTACTGACACGAGTGGTGGAAGAATCCTGAGAGAGTAGCGTGATCTTACTTGAAGACTCTGGTGTAAAGCTGTTTAGCTAAAGCATTAGCTGATTGCTCAGGGGAACTGAGTATGTCCAAAAACGAATCCCAGAAGAAAAACAACCCTGTGGATCAGACGAGGGTTCCGGTGGTGAATGTTCGGAGCCTCCGCGCTCTCAGGACCTGAAGTTTTTGGACCTAATTGGTCATCGAGGGATCTTCTGTGTTCCAGGCTGAACAAACACGCCGTTTCTTAATTGGTTTGTTTGGAGCGTCTCGGTCCACCGCCGCCAAATCCCCGGCAATAAGCGGTCCGGGCGTCCATCTCCGGAGAGCTCGCCGCCTTTCATCTCCGGCACGGAGCTTAAACCTCCTCGTCTGTACCCACCCCGGGGAAGGAGATTAGAGAGGCCCCGGGGCCCGAGGCCGTCGGCCTGGTCTGCTCGAGCGGGCAGCGGATCTTCGTGCCAGGCTCGGCGTGGGTGTCGTGTTTATCCCAATTCTGTTTTTATGAGGACGTGCGGCGGCGCAGAAACACCCGCGTCCCTCACGAAAGGGTTCTCGGGTCTCAGGACCATCGCTATCCCGACATGGCTCGACCACGCCCCTTCAAACCGGCACCACCCAACAACACTGTACCTAGTGCTGAGCATGGCGGTGGAACTGGTCCTGACCGTAAACCTGTCAATAATATGTGGACAACAACCCAACCACAGATGTTCCAGAAGTTTGTTGATGCCACTTTATGGCCAAAAGTATGTGGACGCCCTTCCCCAACTGGTTACATTATTTTAATTCCTATACTTATATATTAACTATATGTATATATACAGTGTATCACAAAAGTGAGTACACCCCTCACATTTCTGCAGATATTTAAGTATATCTTTTCATGGGACTACACTGACAAAATGACACTTTGACACAATGAAAAGTAGTCTGTGTGCAGCTTATATAACAGTGTAAATTTATTCTTCCCTCAAAATAACTCAATATACAGCCATTAATGTCTAAACCACCGGCAACAAAAGTGAGTACACCCCTAAGAGACTACACCCCTAAATGTCCAAATTGAGCACTGCTTGTAATTTTCCCTCCAAAATGTCATGTGATTTGTTAGTGTTACTAGGTCTCAGGTGTGCATAGGGAGCAGGTGTGTTCAATTTAGTAGTACAGCTCTCACACTCACTCATACTGGTCACTGAAAGTTCCAACATGGCACCTCATGACAAAGAACTCTCTGAGGATCTTAAAAGACGAATTGTTGCGCTACATGAAGATGGCCAAGGCTACAAGAAGATTGCCAACACCCTGAAACTGAGCTGCAGCACAGTGGCCAAGATCATCCAGCGTTTTAAAAGAGCAGGGTCCACTCAGAACAGACCTCGTGTTGGTCGTCCAAAGAAGCTGAGTGCACGTGCTCAGCGTCACATCCAACTGCTGTCTTTGAAAGATAGGCGCAGGAGTGCTGTCAGCATTGCTGCAGAGATTGAAAAGGTGGGGGGTCAGCCTTTCAGTGCTCAGACCATACGCCGCACACTACATCAAATTGGTATGCATGGCTGTCACCCCAGAAGGAAGCCTCTTCTGAAGTCTCTACACAAGAAAGCCCGCAAACAGTTTGCTGAAGACATGTCAACAAAGGACATGGATTACTGGAACCATGTCCTATGGTCTGATGAGACCAAGATTAATTTGTTTGGTTCAGATGGTCTCAAGCATGTGTGGCGGCAATCAGGTGAGGAGTACAAAGATAAGTGTGTCTTGCCTACAGTCAAGCATGGTGGTGGGAATGCCATGGTCTGGGGCTGCATGAGTGCAGCAGGTGTTGGGGAGTTACATTTCATTGAGGGACACATGAACTCCAATATGTACTGTGAAATACTGAAGCAGAGCATGATCCCCTCCCTCCGGAAACTGGGTCGCAGGGCAGTGTTCCAGCATGATAATGACCCCAAACACACCTCTAAGACGACCACTGCTTTATTGAAGAGGCTGAGGGTAAAGGTGATGTACTGGCCAAGCATGTCTCCAGACCTAAACCCAATAGAACATCTTTGGGGCATCCTCAAGCGGAAGGTGGAGGAGCACAAAGTCTCGAATATCCGCCAGCTCCGTGATGTCGTCATGGAGGAGTGGAAAAGCATTCCAGTGGCAACCTGTGAAGCTCTGGTAAACTCCATGCCCAGGAGAGTTAAGGCAGTTCTGGGAAATAATGGTGGCCACACAAAATATTGACACTTCAGGAACTTTCACTAAGGGGTGTACTCACTTTTGTTGCCGGTGGTTTAGACATTAATGGCTGTATATTGAGTTATTTTGAGGGAAGAATAAATTTACACTGTAATATAAGCTGCACACAGACTACTTTTCATTGTGTCAAAGTGTCATTTTGTCAGTGTTGTCCCATGAAAAGATATACTTAAATATCTGCAGAAATGTGAGGGGTGTACTCACTTTTGTGATACACTGTATATCAGTTGTATCAGTTTATAACTTAATCATTCAGAGAGTGTCCACATTTTTTTTGGCCATATTAGTGATGTTCAAGTTCTGCTTCAATTCTATAAACGTTATTTCAATGTTTTATTTATTCTATAGATTTTTTTGTTTTATTTATTCTATAGAATTTTTAAATGTTTTATTTATTTAAAAAAAAATTTATTCTATAGAATTTTTTAATGTTTATTTATTTTATAGAGTTTTTTTATTCTATACAATTTTTATGTTTTTTTTATTTTTAATGTTTATTTATTCTATAAATTTTATTTGTTCTTTTTTTTATCTCATTTTATTTAGTTAACATTTTGTCCTGGTCAGGGTCACAGTGGGACCTGTTACCTTGGAATCATCACTGGGCACAGTGCACTACCGCTGGGGATCCGAACCCTGGATATGAGTGCATATATTAATTTGTAAACATTAATAACCAGTATTTAGTTAGCTGGTTGGTTAGTTGGTTAGTTAGTACTAATCGGCGTGAAGGTCCGGATTCATCGCGCTTCACTCAGGACTAACATGAGTCCCGATTTAACCGCGACTATTTTCACTCCCCCAGATTCGGGGTCGACCACGCTCCCCGTGTTAAATATCTCAGGAGCAGTGAGCCCGAGGGCGCGGTGCCAGTCTGTAGGGTGGTACGTGGGTACAGAGACAGAGGCGTCACGCACCGAAACATTCAGACGTCTCAAACGAGCCGAGCGGCAGAGCGGCGCTGGAGCCGGAGGAGCCCGGAGAGCCCGAGGCTTCCATCTCATCTGATTCATTCTGACGTCCTTAAAGAGGAGAACGAGGCCAAATCTCCTCTTCCTTCTGTTCCAGACGCTAACGCTCCCCGCTACATCTCTCGCTACGCTGCCCGCTAACGCTCCCCGCTACATCTCTCGCTACGCTCCCCGCTAACGCTCCCCGCTACATCTCTCGCTACGCTTCCCGCTAAACAGCCGCTCGGCCTTTTATTTACGCTCCGAGGAACCGATACAAGCTGCTGGGACACCATCACATCCAGACTGGAAATATCTGGACGCTCTGGAGCCGATAGATCTTTTCAACCCACCAGCTGGAACCGTACGAGTCTAGAGACGGACACAGGCAGGCGCACCCTATGGTGCACATCCACTTAGCCTAATAGAGGTGTAATATTCCAGGATTTAAACTCCCACATTTGATGTGACACAACAAAGCCAAAAATATGTGGACACCCGATCACGAGTTCGTCTGACATTTTCTGTTTCTGTTCCAATTCATCCCAAAACGCTGCTTTCATCACAGGATATTAGTCGTGTTTAGTGAAACAGTAATAATAAGGACGCCCTCGAGGCACAAAGCTAAATGAGGTCTGGAGCTCAGAAGTCCCACTGTCGGCAGTGCTATCGACCTGGCCGGGCGTCTTATAGGCTGTGCCTGGGGAAGGGATGGAGGGGGTTTCATTGACTGCTGCACAACTGCGACCTCTGTTCCGATTCATCCCAAAACTCTGCTGTTATCACGTGAGATGTGTTTAATAAATCAATAATAATAAGGACACTCGTGAGGCGTCTGGAGCTCAGAAGTCCCACTGTCGGCAGTGCTATCGACCTGGCCAGACGTCTAATAGGCTGTGCCTGAGGGAGGGTGGGGGTTGCGACCACTGACTAATGATGTACAAGGTGACACAACAAGGCCAAAAATATGTGGACGCCTGATCATGAGTTTGTTGGACATACCGTTCTGTGTGTGTGTGTTGAATGAGAAGGCTGGGCTGACCATAGACGTTCCAATTCATCCCAAAACTCTGCTTTCATCACATAATAAGGATGCCCATGAGGCGCAAAGCGAAATGATGTCAGCAGTGCTATCAACCTGGCCAGGCATCTAATAGGCTGTGCCTGAGGGAGGGAGGGGGAGAACGAGAAGGCTGGACTGACCGTCAACGTTCCAATTCATCCCAAAACGCTTTTGTTATCTCATGAGATGTGTTTAGTAAAACAATAATAATAAGGACGCCCACGAGGTGCAAAGCTAAATGATGTTGGCAGTGATTTCGACCTGGCCGGGCGTCTAATCTGCTGTGCCTGAGGAAGGGAGGGAGGTTGATGGGGTTTCAATGACCGCTGCGCAACTGCGACCTCTGCCTAATGATGAACATGGTGACACAACAAGGCCAAAAATATGTGGATTCATCTCGTTCAACAACAGAAGGCTGGACTGACCGTCGACGTTCCGATTCATCCCAAAGCTGCTCTGTGAGGTAGAGCTCTTCAGACCTGAGTGTTCAGGCCACATCAGGTCTTTATGGAGCTGCTCACAGTCATGCTAGAACACCGAGGGTCCTTCCCTAAACTCTACACACCTTCACAGAGTTGAAAGTGTGTCGTTTCCTTTCTGTAATTATATATTCTATACAGTTTAAATGGTTTAATTTTTATACACCCGTTAAACTTGGTGCGGCTGCAGAATCCAAACCTGTGATCCACCGGTGGGCGTCCACATACTTCTGGCCGTGTGCAGGAGGTTATTTGGGGTCGGTGCTTCCTCTCCTGTTTTATTGAACCGGTCCGATCCCAAGTGTGTTTTCTGTTCTGGGTTCGGTGTAATGAAACGAGGCCAAGCTCTCTTAACGGCGACTAAACGAGAAAATCGTTTCTCCTAATCAGAGCCGCCGCCGGCTAATCAGGTCCGACCCGCCGCTTCCTCCGCTAGCATGGGCGCGGGAGTGAAACGCTAGCTCTTACCTGCTCTGTAGGGTCTTGTAAGGTAACAATAATAATAAGGACGCCCATGTGGAGCAATGCTAATTTAGGTCTGTGGCTCAGGAGTTCCTCTGTCGGCAGTGCTATCTACCTGGCCGGGCGTCTAATAGGCTGTGTCTGAGGGAGGGAGGGAAGTTCCATTGACCAGTGCACAACTGCGACCTATTCGGTGGTTTTCACCCTACCAGACGTCCCACCAGAACCCATCTCTGACAGGTGAAAAGAAGTGGCGCAGGACTGTGAGGGAGGTGTGTGTGCTAATATCCTTAGTCCTTGATGAGTGAGTGAGTGTGAGCATGTGAGTGAATGAGTATGTGTGTGTGTGAGTGAATTAGTGTGTGAATGTGTGTGTGTGTGAGTATATGAGTGGATGAATGAGTGAATGTGTGTGTGTGTGTGTGAGTGAATGAGTGAGTGAGGTGGTACCGGACCCACAGCTACCCTGACCAGAATAAAGTGTTCTCCTCATTCTCATCTCATCTCCCCCCCCCCCCCCATCTCCTCCCCTCTCCCCTGCCAACGATTGAAGTTAGGACCGTAGAGAACCCGCTTGCTGTTGCCAGGCAACTGCATCCCACCACGGCAACCAGCGGCGCCCCTCACAAGCGATGCAGGCGGAGTGAATAATTCACTTTCTCCGCTTCAATTAGGACCGTCGGCTGTGTCTCAATAACGGATGTGGGCGTGAGACAGAGGAATGGAACACGGCCGAGTCACGCCCGCGCTCACGTTTACATCCATCCATACGTTCAGCGCCGGTCCGTCCCTGCGTCACCCACGGTCACACTCATTTACTGTGTTGTCCTCCCAATTTAGTCATATCCGATTCCCCGATGCTATTTCAGCTTTACCGCTGCAGACCTCCACCACTGACTGAGGAGGGTCGTGACTGACACACGCCCCCTCCGACACGTGTGCAGTACTGACCGCTTCTTTTCACCTTCATCAGGGTTCATACGGAGATCCGTATCGTGCACGGAGAGTCTCTCGTCTCTGTGCAGGGCCATCCATCAGCCACAAGAGGGCGTAATCGCAGCAGTTTACAAGCTCTGCTGGTATAGTAGATGCCGCACAGTAAAGGATCCCCGGAATTCGGGATCAATCCTCTCTTTTGGTGACCTGAGTTGCCCTGAAATGGATCGGCACCCTGCGCCTCATGGGTCCGGGTGGCTTTGGATCCACTGTGATTTTGACCAGGATAAATAATTATGAGTAAATAATAATTAAAAACTGGCATCACAAGTTAGACAAGGACACTGCTTGTGCTGGTCTGGATTTCATGAGGACTCGCTGGCTGCCTCGATCAGAGTTTGTAGCCAAAAAAAGTGACTCTTTCACTGAAGGAGGACGCGGTGCACCCCGGGACCCCGGAGCGTCGCTACCTCCACCGGTTTCTGTCAGGTGGAGTAAAATCTGAACCCTGTGAGCAGGACGGTGTTTGGACGTGGTGAAACAAAAGCACTTTAGGTAATAACCTGGTTCTTCTCGGCGGCGGCGAGGTGCCTCCTACCTTACCTGGACCTGCAACAGTTACGGCTTCATGGGGGCGCTAGACGACCTCTGACGATTGGATGGCACCTATACTGACCGTGGGAATACGGAGGAGCAGTTTTGGCGCCACCTTCGTACACGTGATGTCACAAGGTCTTACGGACAGCATCAGCCGCGACCGCCGGCGACTGGATCTGGAACCAGGAGTCACGTGACTCTTTGATTGAAGGAGGACGCGGTGCACCCCGGGACCCCGGAGCGCCGCTACCTTTGGTTTCTCTGAACGGTGTTTGGACGTGGTGAAACAGAAGCACTTTGGATAATAACCTGGCTCTTCTCGGCGGCGGTGAGGAGCTTCTGGTGCGTGGAGAGACCTTGACGATTATTGAATTGCTTTCAGCTGAAGCGAGAGCTTTTCAGAGCGCCGCTCGCTTCCTCCGAGCTCTTTCAGATCCACGGTCAAGGAGAAGAAAAGCGGCGCTGTACAGGGAGGCGGGAACCGCTCAGCACGGCAGGAGTTCGGTTCTGACCTCGAGCTGTTTTCTCCTCCGGCGGACGTGAGTTCATCAAGCGGCATTTACATTTAATCTCATCGTTTAAGGAGCGACGAGGCTTTAAAAAAAGATGAATCTCGTTTACATTCATTTCCATACGTTACAGGGGAAGAAGTATTGGGACGCCCCCTTCTAATGATTAAATTCATGAGTTTCAGCCACAGCAGTCACTAACAGGTGTAATAAATCAATTATATACAGGAAACGTGCTTCTAACTTTGCAGCAACGGTTTAGGGAAGGCCCACAAGCGACCTGCACAGAGCTTTGACCTCAGCCCTGCTCGACAGCTCTGGGATGAACCGGAACATCGACTGATCGATCAGCGCCCAGCCACACAAATGCATCCTATTTTGACTGAACAGGCACAAATTCCCACACCAGGTGCAGTGCAAGAACACACCCCGGCCTCAGCCATTACATCCCTCTCTTAGACGTAGCCGATCATGTCTGTGTGTAGACGCCCGACCGGCCGACAGCACCGCTGGGGATTCGTTTTACTAATGTAGTAGTAAAACAGACACTGAATGAAAGAATGAATGAATGATTGAAGGTCCGACATAATAAAGATGATTTTTTTCCTGCCAAAACCAGGTGTAAATCAGTTCAACTAGGAGACGCTGCTCTTATCTGGCAACCCTGATCAGCCTGCTCGATTACCTGCATCAATAATCCGTCCTCACTGTTCACTGTTATTTATTTATTTATTTATTTATTTGCATCATTTATAATATTTTGTAACATTTTATTTATTTATTTATTTATTTATTTATTTATTTATTTATTTATATACTTTTATTTAACATTGTCGCTCTTTTACAGAACCTTTTAATCTCTGTATTGTGCAGTTAGCATGATTAGCTGCAGCGTTAGCCATAAAACTACTAAACAAATTTTCACTTGATTAGCTTCACTTACATTAGCACTCAGAGGAACCTCCAGAAGCGGCTAACGAGGATTGTTAGGAGCGTTTCTTTGCTAACCGCTGCTGCTGCTTCTGTGGAATTATTTATTATTTATTTACGCTAAGAAGCTGCTAGCTAAAGGTGATTAAATTAGCTAAAGCTGAGCTACATACAGGAAGTTAGTGAAAGTAGACCTCTGGAACGTTGCTTAGCTAAGATGCTAATGTGTCAGGCTTGTGTAACTAGAGGCCTTTTTTTCCTCACCACAGATTTAGCATTTAGCTTCCACCGTCACCTCTCTCACATCGCTAATCCATCCTCTCTCTCATGTCTGATCCGTTAGCGCTCCGGAGGTGAAGTGAAGCTTTTCCGCGAGGTTTAAACGTGCCGGGAACGAGATAGCGATAGCGTTTTCATTTATCTGAAGTAAATTAGCTAAAGAAGGTCTATTAGCGTGAGAAGTTCCCGCGATTAGAGCCGATGAGACGAGCAGGATTAGCGCGGTCGGCGCTAGTCATTACGCCTGAAGATTCTGGTGAGGAATTTATTAGGCTAGCTTTGGCAGGCTTAGCGGTTCAATACGCTGGAAAACCGCACATTAGCACCAGGACACAGGACGTCCTCGCCCAGTCAGCGCCCAGCCGTACAAATACAAATGCTGCCATGTTTTGACTGAACGGGCACAAATTCCCACACACACACTCCAAGGTCTTGTGAGAACTAAAGATCTAATTGACCAACCAATCAGGAGGATGCCGCCGTTTCACTGATCAACAACATGCAGTAGATGTTGGACTAGTGATCAGAGGGTTGCTGGTTTCAGCTCAACCCCTCCAAGATGCCACTATTGGGCCCCTGAGTAAAACCATTAACCCTCAAATGTTGGTTCCAGCCCAATTACCACTAAGTTTTTAATGTTGGGCCCCTGAGTAAAGCCAACACTCAAATGATGGTTCTAGCCCCACAACCACCAAGTTGCCACTGTGGGGCCCCTGGTTCTATCCCAACCATCTCCAGGTTGCCACTACTGGGCCATTAACCCTCAAATGCTGGTTTCAGGCCAATCGTTGCCACTTTTGGGCCCCTGAGTAAAGTAATTTACCCCTAAATGCTGCTTCAAGCCCAACCATCTCCAAGTTGCCACCTTTGGGCCCCTGAGTAGGGCCATTAATCCCTTAAATGCTGGTTTGATCCCAACCCCACGAAGTTGCCACTGTGGGGCCCCTTCAACGCTCAAACCAGTAACCCTCAAACACTGGTTCTAGCTTAAGCACCACCAAGTTTCCATAATTGGGCCCCTGAATAAAACCAATAACCCATAATTGCTGGTTCAAGAAGTCCAACCATCTCCAAGTTGCCACTATTGGGCCCCTGAGTAAAGCCATTAACCCATAAACCCTGGTTCCAGCCCAATGACCAGCAAGTTTTCACTGTTGGGCCCCTGAGTAAAACCATTAACCCTCAAACGTTGGTTCTATCCCAATCATTCAAGTTGCCACCTATGAGCCCCTACATAAGGTCATTAACTCTCAAATGATGGTTCCAGCTCAATTATCCCATCAAGTTGCCACTGTGGGGCCCCTGGTTCTATCCCAATCATCTCCAAGTTGCCACCTTTGGGCCCATAAATAAGGTCATTAACCCTCAAGTGATGGTCTCAGCCCAGACACCACCTAGATGCCACTGTTGGGCCCCTGAGTAAAACCATTAATGTCTTAATTGCTGGTTCTAACCCAATAACCACTAATCTGCCACTGTTGGGCCCCTGAATACGACCATTAACCCCTTAAATGCTGGCAGTATGCCTTTAATTTATGACTGACCCGCCACTGGCCGGTGCCCACATGCCCTGATGGCTTCCGTTCGACAACCACAAGATGCCAACGAGTTCCTGGCGCTGACTGGAGACGAGAACGATGTGGGGTTATTACAGCCGGCGTCAGGATGCTCTGGGTGTCGTCTATCTGAGCGACTTTCACTTCCTGTCCTCGTCCTCCTGTCCGCCCGTCCGGTCCGTCTCTATTTCCTGGCCCTTACTGTCTCTATTTCCTGTCCCGACCGTCTCTATTTCCTGTCCCGACCGTCTCTATTTCCTGTCCCGACCGTCTCTGTTTCCTGTCCCGACCGTCTCTGTTTCCTGACCCGTCCGTCTCTATTTCCTGTCCCGACCGTCTCTATTTCCTGTCCCGACCGTCTCTGTTTCCTGTCCCGTCCATCTCTGTTTCCTGACCCGTCCATCTCTATTTCCTGGCCCTTACTGTCTCTATTTCCTGTCCCGACCGTCTCTATTTCCTGTCCCGTCCGTCTCTGTTTCCTGTCCCGACCGTCTCTATTTCCTGTCCCGTCCGTCTCTGTTTCCTGTCCCGACCGTCTCTGTTTCCTGTCCCGACCGTCTCTGTTTCCTGACCCGTCCATCTCTATTTCCTGTCCCGACCGTCTCTGTTTCCTGTCCCGACCGTCTCTGTTTCCTGACCCGACCGTCTCTGTTTCCTGACCCGACCGTCTCTGTTTCCTGACCCGACCGTCTCTGTTTCCTGACCCGACCGTCTCTGTTTCCTGACCCGTCCGTCTCTGTTTCCTGTCCCGACCGTCTCTATTTCCTGTCCCGACCGTCTCTATTTCCTGTCCCGTCCATCTCTATTTCCTGTCCCGTCCATCTCTATTTCCTGTCCCGACCATCTCTATTTCCTGTCCCGACCGTCTCTATTTCCTGTCCCGTCCGTCTCTATTTCCTGTCCCGACGTCTCTATTTCCTGTCCCGTCCGTCTCTATTTCCTGTCCCGTCCGTCTCTATTTCCTGTCCCGTCCGTCTCTATTTCCTGTCCCGACGTCTCTATTTCCTGGCCCTTACTGTCTCTATTTCCTGTCCCGACCGTCTCTATTTCCTGTCCCGTCCGTCTCTATTTCCTGTCCCGACGTCTCTATTTCCTGGCCCTTACTGTCTCTATTTCCTGTCCCGACCGTCTCTATTTCCTGTCCTGACCGTCTCTATTTCCTGTCCCGTCCGTCTCTATTTCCTGTCCCGACCGTCTCTATTTCCTGTCCCGTCCGTCTCTATTTCCTGTCCCGACCGTCTCTATTTCCTGTCCCGTCCGTCTCTATTTCCTGTCCCGTCCATCTCTATTTCCTGTCCCGACCGTCTCTATTTCCTGTCCCGTCCATCTCTATTTCCTGTCCCGTCCGTCTCTATTTCCTGTCCCGTCCATCTCTATTTCCTGTCCCAACCGTCTCTATTTCCTGTCCCATCCATCTCTATTTCCTGTCCCGACGTCTCTATTTCCTGGCCCTTACTGTCTCTATTTCCTGTCCCGACCGTCTCTATTTCCTGTCCCGACCGTCTCTATTTCCTGTCCCGACCGTCTCTATTTCCTGTCCCGTCCGTCTCTATTTCCTGTCCCGTCCATCTCTATTTCCTGTCCCGACCGTCTCTATTTCCTGTCCCGTCCATCTCTATTTCCTGACCCGTCCGTCTCTATTTCCTGTCCCGACCGGTCCAACGGTTTTCCGAGAGACGTAACGAGTCCGAGCTGGATTTTATCTCACCGTCGTCGTTCTGTCTCTCCAACTCACTTCTCAATCAATAAATCAATCATCCATTTTCACCTCTCTCTCTCTCTCTCTCTCTCTCTCTCTCTCTCTCTCTCTCTCTCTCTCTCTCTCTCAGCACTTTCCGAGTGTCTCTCGACCGACGGCGGTTAGCGGCGTCCCCTCAAGTGTTCCGGTCACTCGGGGCGTTTCCGTTATCTGATTAACTCGACGGTTCGTACGGTCACATCGCATCGCATCGCCGTCCCGGATCTCTATTCGCGTATCGTGATTAATGTGGCGGCGAGCGATTGTATAAAGAGATGTTCGCTCGCTGGGAATGAAGCCGTACATAATTAATTAAATTAGCATCCGGAGTCCGGCGGAGATGGAGGTCGTATAAAACTCGTTTAGTGTGAACGTCCGGGGAAAGAAAGCGACTCGACTGAAATAATAAACCCGCAGGACGACTCGGCCCGGGTTCGACTCAGCCGGAACGCTGGAGCGACGCTTCGTTGTGAAATAAAGGTACGTTTTAGCGTCAATGCTAGCTAGTGAGAGCGGGAAACAGCGAACGTCTTCACTGGTGCCCACACCAAAAACCAGAAATACAAACACCATTGGAACGGCTTCATCTTCACCCCTCACTCACGCCTAGTCGCAATTCAGCTCAGCCAATCTGCACGTTTTCAGACCTGCGAGGCAGCTCGAGTCGAGTCCCCACAAGACGTCCATTCACGGACGGTGACCGAAGGCCAGGATCAAACCCAGGTCTCTAAATCCCACCTCGCTTTGTAGCACTCACTCCACCAGCTACCAGTCTGGGCGTGGCAGGGCGTGGTCAGATCTGGGCTCCTGACAGACTGTGGGTTGATTCGAGGTTCAGACCCGGGTCCTCAAGACCCCCTGTCTGCTTTATGCTACATCGCGTAAACCACAGTGGGACCAGATCTCCACAAAGTTTGGGTCGTGGTAAAAATCACAAACAAAATGTAGGCATCAGGGCCAAAAGTATGTGGACATTTGACCGTGACCTTCTTGGCTGTTTCATTCCAAGATGATTTCGGAGGGGCCGCGGGACGCCAGCAAGAGATCCATTCATGTTAACGAGGTTCGAGAAGGTGGGGTTGAGATCAGGGCTCAGTACGGCACACTGGAGTTTCGGGAGGTACATCAAAAGGGCGTCTACATACTTATGGTTATATGGTGTGTATGATCGGCTGAAGAAACCCGCGGGGGCGACCTGCTCCCCGAGCACCGCATCAGAATGACGTATCGCTCCTCCGGCAGGTGCGGCACCTCCAGATTGGACGGGCGTCTGACGGGGAGTCTGGCGCGGACGCGGCGCTCTGAAATATCGGGGATCAGTCGGAGATATGAGCGGTAAAACGGTGCGCGCTGATTTATGGCTGCATTAGAGGAACAGGATGTAAAACAGAAGTGCAGAGAAACAAACGCGTCTCCGAATGCGACGTGAGCGCATCGTTTATAACGAGTTCCAGTCCTCCAGAGAGAGAGAGAGAGAGAGAGAGAGAGAGAGAGAGAGAGAGAGGGGGATTGTGGGTACGTGGGTACGTATACGTTCCTCTTACTGCGGTACAGAGGAACCTGCTGACCCGCCAGGGCCTCGACGGGATAATACGACCGACGACCAAAAGTATGTAGACGCCTCTTCTAGTTATTGTGGTTAGATGTTTCAGCAACACTCACTGCCAGCAGGTGGAAGTAAACAATCATGTCAGATAATCTGCAAGCTTCCAGCTTTGTGTCAATAGTTTAGGGAAGGTCCGTTCCTTTTTTTGCATGACTGTGTGCCTGTGCACGACACCAGGTCCCGAAAGACGTGGTTTGTTTTGGTTCGATTTGGTCTGGTGCTCTCAAAAAGCTCCGACTTTAATTGATTCCCATTAAAGACTTTTGGGATGAATTAGAACGTCTACAGTGAGCCGGGCCTTCCCCTTTAACATGACTGTTTGTCATCCAGCATATAAACCCGGACAAAGACGTGTGTACCGATCATTCAGTCACAGAACTAGAGCTGCAGGAATCATCACAGTCCCAAGATCACCGTGTCCACATACTTCTTGATGGATGAAAGTATGTGAACGCCCCTTTCTTGGGATGAATTGGAATGCCGAATGCGAGGTCTTCATCTGTTCTAGTTCCTTGACCTCACAAGTGCACAATTTCAGGCCTGAATTCCCACAGGTACAGTCCAAAATATTATGGACGGCTCTCTCAGGAGAGCGACGGTCAGTGCAGGAAGGAGGAAGCTGGGCGGAGATCTGTTACTGCTTGATGACCGCGGTCCAGCAAGCTCATGGTCACACGCGTCCACATACTTTTGGCGGATAACGGAACATGACTGCAGAATCTCTCCCGCACTTTTTTCAGACTGTTGTAGTAGAAAAAAGTAAACGCCCCCACCCCTGCACGGTGGCCTCTGATTTCAGATCAGTGAACGGTCACGTTTATGCTCTCAGGAGGTGTTAGGACACTGGAATACCCGGGGACGATGTGTGGCGTTTGAGTTTTTTTTTTACACTTTGGATATACCCAACTCCCTTCTGCGCTCTGGTGACCTCTGCTGGTCGAGAACACACCACCACCACCTCCTCCTCCTTCGTCCCAGCTCCTTGACCAGACCGTAGGAGTCGCTGTTGCACCAGCAAGGGGCCAAAACCGAATCCGTCAGTCTCAGCAGTTAAGGTAGTGTACTAGTAATCAGAATCAGAAGGTTGCTGGTTCTAGTCCTACCAGTTCTTTTCAGCCCGGGTTGCACTGTTGGGCCCCTGAGCAGGGCCCTTCCCTTAGTCCCTTTGTTCCCTTAGTTGCTACACACACACTGATATATGGCCAAAAGTATTTGGACGCCCGATCGTGAGCAGTATTATCTCTTCTCACAGGACTTTGGAGTATATGTGTGGGAATTTGTGCCCGTTTAGTCAATGTATGGCTGGGCATAGATGGATTGATCAGTTGACGTTCCGATTCATCCCAGAGCTGTTGTGGTAGCTTGTAGGACCTTCCCCAAACTGTTGCTGCAAGGCTGGAAACATGCGGTGTCCACAAACTTCTGGTGCAGCCCGTTGTGCGGCTGCGAGACATCGACGTGACGTGACTTTCGCCACGGTGGATCGATTGGTGCGGCGCCCGGGCAGATAGTGTCGGGTCCTGTGCAGCTTCAGGGATCTGGGTTTGAACCTCACATTTACGTGTGTGCACTCCAGAGGTTCGTCAGTAGGTGGATTGGATAGGCAGCCTGCTGAGATGTGAGCCAAATGAAATACAGACTGGTTTCCCGTCCTGGTGCCTGTGGGAATTTGTGGTTATTCAAACGTCGGACCGTCGCGTCTCTTTCCTTCCAACTTTAAAGTCACCAGTCGTAGTTTAGCGTGAGGTAAAGTGATGAAAGCGGCGTCTCCCACGTGCCCCCGCACCGTCTCCGCGTCTGATCCGGAGTAATTGGCCCGGCGCGGGCGCGAGCGCGTCTGATATTGCGCTCCGGCTCTCGGAGGCCGGTAATTGGCCGCATCTATCAGCGGGCAATTTCTCCGAAATGAAAGAGATCCAATTACGCGTCCCCCCGCAGGCCATTAGCGCAAACATGCGACTCTGCACAGCAGACGGATAAATAACGCAATAACGCCATACGTCGTACCTACAGCTAGCGTCGTCTCTCCTATTAGCGGCCGCTCCGTGTCCCCGCGACGAGCCAGACGGGAGGTTAGACCGACCTGCAGAGACGCAGATCAAATATTTACAGACGGCGATGCCGGATTCCTTTATCGCGCCCGGAACAAAGACGGATGAGTTTAAAACTGAGGGGGAAACAAAGCGGCGCTCCGGGTTGTTCCGCTAATAGGAGACGAATTTACAGGAACGATAAGAAACGATACAGAGAAAAAAACAACGATTTATTTTATCCTCTCTCACTTTATCTCTCTCTCTCTATATACAGTATATATATATACAGTACACACTGATCAGCTCCACTTACCATATAGAAGCACCTTGTAGTTCTACAATTACTGACTGTAGTCCATCTGTTTCTTTCACCCTGTTCTTCAATGGTCGGGACCCCCACAGGACCACCACAGAGCAGGTATTATTTAGGTGGTGGATGATTCTCAGCACTGCAGTGACACTGACATGGTGGTGGTGTGTTAGTGTGTGTTGTGCTGGTATGAGTGGATCAGACACAGCAGCGCTGCTGGAGTTTTTAAACACCTCACTGTCACTGCTGGACTGAGAATCGTCCACCGACCAAAAATATCCAGCCAACAGCGCCCCGTGGGCAGCGTCCTGTGACCACTGATGAAGGTCTAGAAGATGAGCGACTCAAACAGCAGCAATAGATGAGCGATCGTCTCTGACTTTACATCTACAAGGTGGACCGACTAGGTAGGAGTGTCTAATAGAGTGGACAGTGAGTGGACACGGTGTTTAAAAACTCCAGCACAACACACACTAACACACCACCACCATGTCAGTGTCACTGCAGTGCTGAGAATCATCCACCACCTAAATAATACCTGCTCTGTGGGGGTCCTGTGGGGGTCCTGACCATTGAAGCATGTAGAGAAACAGATGGACTACAGTCAGTAATTGTAGAACTACAAAGTGCTCCTATATGGTAAGTGGAGCTGATAAAATAAGGAGGTGGTGTTAATGTTATGGCTGATCGGTGTACGCGTACACACACACACACACACACACACACACACACAGCTCAGTGGCGGATGGCGACCCAGGTGAGGCTCCTCTATTAACCTTGTTATTTTAAAAGGCTAATTCGGAACAGCCGCTAGAAGGCTAGGTCATATCAGCGCCGGCGCTAATGATAGCTTTATAGCGCAGAAATAATGGCTTCTTTACCGGCTCGTTAATGCAAACCAACCTGAAGGAACGCTAATCGAGCGTGAGAGAAAGTGCCGACGCAGGAACGCCGGATTCTCCCGCTAGTGAAGGAGTTTTTTTTAAAGGTTAATGAAGATTTAAATATTATAAAAGTAATAAAATCGTTTAATAACCTCGAGTCCGAAAAAGTTGGGCCGGTTAGTAAAACGCAGCGAGGCGAAATAAAGCAGCGAGTGTCGACATTTAATTAAAAATAAGAACAATAAAGGTCTGCAGCGGTCAGTATCTATCAAAAGTGGTCCAGGGAAAGAAGAGTGCTAAACCGGTGACAGGGTCATGGGCGGCCAAGACTCACTGATGCACGTGGTGAGCGAAGGCTGGCCCGTGTGGTCCGATCCAAGAAGTCGATGCTGATTCTGATAGAACGATGTCAGAATACACCTATTTTAATACCAGACTTTGGAGTGTGTCTGTCGGAATTTGTGCCCGATCGAAAGATGGCAGCGTTTGTATTTGTACGGCTGTGCGCTGATCGATCCGTCGATGTTCCGGTTCATCCCAGACATGTTGAGTGGGGCTGAGTGTGTGTGTGGTGTGTGTGGTGTGTACAGTGTGTGTGTGGTGTGTGTGTGTGTGTGTGTGTGTGTGGTGTAAACAACGTCATAATAAAAACAGGCGATTCATTACAGGAGGTGAAAAACAATCAGATCTTCAGAAGGTGTGAACGCTTCATTACTGCTCAGGTGAGTGAAAACAGCAGAACGGGAGATAAACACACACATATAAGTGTGAGTGAGTGCGTGTGTGTGTGTGTGTGTGTGTGTGTGTGTGTGTGTGTGTGTGTGTGTGTGTGTGTGTGTTCACGCAAAGATAATGACCCTCCTCGGCTGAGTGACCGGCTGAAGGGTGTCGACACACACTTCACCTCTGTTTCAGTTTAACGAGCTCCACTCACTGAACGTCACGACTCCTCACAGTCCCAGACAAACTCCGTCAGGTTCCTCAGCACTGCACACAAACCGCAGAGCGCGTGTTCACCCCTATAGATCTATAAGAACACAGAACTATAGGAACACAGAACTCTGGGAACACAGAACTCTGGGAACACAGAACTATAGGAACACAGAACTCTGGGAACACAGAACTCTGGGAACACAGAACTATAAGAACACAGAACTCTGGGAACATAGAACTATAAGAACACAGAACTATAGGAACACAGAACTATAAGAACACAGAACTATAGGAACACAGAACTCTGGGAACACAGAACTATAGGAACACAGAACTATAGGAACATAGAACTATAAGAACACAGAACTATAGGAACACAGAACTATAGGAACACAGAACTATAAGAACACAGAACTCTGGGAACACAGAACTATAGGAACACAGAACTCTGGGAACACAGAACTATAGGAACATAGAACTATAAGAACACAGAACTATAGGAACACAGAACTATAGGAACACAGAACTATAAGAACACAGAACTCTGGGAACACAGAACTATAGGAACACAGAACTATAAGAACACAGAACTCTGGGAACACAGAACTCTGGGAACACAGAACTATAGGAACACAGAACTATAGGAACACAGAACTATAAGAACACAGAACTATAGGAACACAGAACTATAGGAACACAGAACTCTGGGAACACAGAACTATAGGAACACAGAACTATAGGAACATAGAACTATAAGAACACAGAACTATAGGAACACAGAACTATAGGAACACAGAACTATAGGAACACAGAACTATAAGAACACAGAACTCTGGGAACACAGAACTATAGGAACACAGAACTATAAGAACACAGAACTCTGGGAATGCAGAACTCTGGGAACATAGATCTATAGGAACACAGAACTCTGGGAACACAGAACTCTGGGAACATAGATCTATAGGAACACAGAACTCTGGGAACACAGAACTATAGGAACACAAAACTATAGGAACACAGAACTATAAGAACACAGAACTATAGGAACACAGAACTATAGGAACACAGAACTATAAGAACACAGAACTCTGGGAACGCAGAACTCTGGGAACATAGATCTATAGGAACACAGAACTCTGGGAACACAGAACTCTGGGAACATAGATCTATAGGAACACAGAACTCTGGGAACACAGAACTATAGGAACACAGAACTATAGGAACACAGAACTATAAGAACACAGAACTATGGGAAAACAGAACTATAGGAGCATAGAACTTTAGGAACACAGAACTATAAGAACACAGAACTCTGGGAACACAGAACTATAGGAACACAGAACTATAGGAACACAGAACTATAAGAACACAGAACTATAAGAACACAGAACTATAGGAACACAGAACTATAAGAACACAGAACTATAGGAACACAGAACTATAAGAACACAGAACTATAGGAACACAGAACTATAAGAACACAGAACTATAAGAACACAGAACTATAGGAACACAGAACTATAAGAACACAGAACTATAGGAACACAGAACTATAAGAACACAGAACTATAGGAACACAGAACTCTGGGATCACAGAACTATAGGAACACAGAACTATAAGAACACAGAACTATAAGAACACAGAACTATAGGAACACAGAACTATAGGAACACATAACTATAAGAACACAGAACTATAGGAACACAGAACTATAAGAACACAGAACTATAAGAACACAGAACTATAGGAACACAGAACTATAGGAACACAGAACTATAAGAACACAGAACTATAGGAACACAGAACTCTGGGAACACAGAACTATAGGAACACAGAACTATAAGAACACAGAACTATAGGAACACAGAACTCTGGGATCACAGAACTATAGGAACACAGAACTCTGGGAACACAGAACTATAGGAACACAGAACTATAAGAACACAGAACTCTGGGAAAACAGAACTATAGGAGCATAGAACTTTAGGAACACAGAACTATAAGAACACAGAACTCTGGGAACATAGAACTATAAGAACACAACTATAGGAACACAGAACTATAGGAACACAGAACTCTGGGAACACAGAACTTTAGGAACACAGAACTATAGGAACACAGAACTATAGGAACACAGAACTATAGGAACACAGAACTCTGGGAACACAGAACTATAGGAACACAGAACTATAGGAACACAGAACTATAGGAACACAGAACTCTGGGAACACAGAACTATAGGAACACAGAACTATAAGAACACAGAACTATAAGAACACAGAACTATAGGAACACAGAACTATAAGAACACAGAACTATAGGAACACAGAACTATAAGAACACAGAACTATAGGAACACAGAACTATAAGAACACAGAACTATAAGAACACAGAACTATAGGAACACAGAACTATAGGAACACAGAACTATAGGAACACAGAACTATAGGAACACAGAACTATAGGAACACAGAACTATAAGAACACAGAACTATAGGAACACAGAACTATAAGAACACAGAACTATAGGAACACAGAACTATAGGAACACAGAACTATAGGAACACAGAACTATAGGAACACAGAACTATAGGAACACAGAACTATAGGAACACAGAACTATAAGAACACAGAACTATAGGAACACAGAACTATAAGAACACAGAACTATAGGAACACAGAACTATAGGAACACAGAACTATAGGAACACAGAACTATAGGAACACAGAACTATAGGAACACAGAACTATAGGAACACAGAACTATAAGAACACAGAACTATAGGAACACAGAACTATAAGAACACAGAACTATAGGAACACAGAACTATAAGAACACAGAACTATAAGAACACAGAACTATAGGAACACAGAACTATAAGAACACAGAACTATAGGAACACAGAACTATAAGAACACAGAACTATAGGAACACAGAACTATAGGAACACAGAACTATAAGAACACAGAACTATAGGAACACAGAACTATAAGAACACAGAACTATAGGAACACAGAACTCTGGGATCACAGAACTATAGGAACACAGAACTCTGGGATCACAGAACTATAGGAACACAGAACTCTGGGAACACAGAACTATAGGAACACAGAACTATAAGAACACAGAACTATAAGAACACAGAACTCTGGGAACACAGAACTATAGGAGCATAGAACTTTAGGAACACAGAACTATAAGAACACAGAACTCTGGGAACATAGAACTATAAGAACACAGAACTATAGGAACACAGAACTATAGGAACACAGAACTCTGGGAACAAAGAACTTTAGGAACACAGAACTATAGGAACACAGAACTATAAGAACACAGAACTATAAGAACACAGAACTATAAGAACACAGAACTATAGGAACACAGAACTATAAGAACACAGAACTATAGGAACACAGAACTCTGGGAACATAGAACTATAAGAACACAGAACTATAAGAACACAGAACTATAGGAACACAGAACTATAAGAACACAGAACTATAAGAACACAGAACTCTGGGAACACAGAACTATAAGAACACAGAACTATAGGAACACAGAACTATAAGAACACAGAACTATAAGAAGACAGAACTATAAGAACACAGAACTATAAGAAGACAGAACTCTGGGAACATAAAACTATAAGAACACAGAACTATAAGAACACAGAACTATAAGAAGACAGAACTCTGGGAACATAAAACTATAAGAACACAGAACTATAAGAACACAGAACTCTGGGAACACAGAACTATAAGAACACAGAACTCTGGGAACATAGAACTATAAGAACACAGAACTATAGGAACACAGAACTATAGGAACACAGAACTCTGGAAACACAGAACTATAAGAACACAGAACTATAAGAACACAGAACTATAAGAACACAGAAATATAGGAACACAGAACTATAAGAAGACAGAACTCTGGGAACATAGAACTATAAGAACACAGAACTATAAGAACACAGAACTCTGGGAACACAGAACTATAAGAACACAGAACTCTGGGAACATAGAACTATAAGAACACAGAACTATAGGAACACAGAACTATAGGAACACAGAACTCTGGGAACACAGAACTATAAGAACACAGAACTATAAGAACACAGAACTATAAGAACACAGAAATATAGGAACACAGAACTATAAGAAGACAGAACTCTGGGAACATAGAACTATAAGAACACAGAACTATAAGAACACAGAACTCTGGGAACACAGAACTATAAGAACACAGAACTCTGGGAACATAGAACTATAAGAACACAGAACTATAGGAACACAGAACTATAGGAACACAGAACTCTGGGAACACAGAACTATAAGAACACAGAACTATAAGAACACAGAACTATAAGAACACAGAACTATAAGAACACAGAACTATAGGAACACAGATGGGCACAGTCATGCAGAAACAGGAAGGAGTCTTCCCCAAACTGTTGCTACAAAGCTGTATTCCAAAAGTCAGTAAATCTGTTTGCAGTCAAGCGAGCTTCAGAGGACTAAACAATCAAGTGTACAGTTTGAGGAATTCCAAGCACGGTGATGTAAAGCTGGCTCGACTGTGGACGTTTGTGTGACACCACGGTAACGAGTGAGGAATCAGACGATGAGGCAGCAACACGTGTTCCGTCTCTCCTCCGTCGTGTCTCTCTTCATCCTCTCCCTCGTCTGGACCCCCCAGGGTCTGTTCCTCCACCCGCTCTGATTTTATCCTGTCGCTTCTCGCTTTGATGTGAGTTTTTGAAACGCAGCAACAAAAACCACAGGAGAGTTTCGGGCTCGGCGGCCGGCGATTGGTTTTCGCTCTGGGTGATTTTTTTTCCCTCCTCTTGTTAAGGAGAAGAGAGCGCCGCTCGTAACGGCACGTCTGGAATAAACTCGAACTCTGGAAATCTGACAGACGTCCGAATCCACGCTGGAATCTCATGTATCGCTTCTCAATGTCAGAAAAACAACAGTGACGAAAACAACAAACCCGCAAACGTTTATCGAGGTTTCTAATCAATCCCACATCGAGCGTGTGAGAGAACCCGGCGACGCTCTGATCAGCATTAACACCGTTACAGGAGATCGCTCACGGACCGCCGGGGTCAGACGCTCACGATCCGTACACTCCGAGGATTCAACCATCTCTGCCAAACACAAACACCACAGAGCCGAACGTGTGGGATGAATCGGAACCTCCATCGCCTGTCACTGCCTGACCTCACAAATAGATCCAGTGGGCACAAATTCCCACAGACAAACCGAAACCCGAAATCCTGTCCTGTGGAGAAACCTCGCAGAAGACTGGAGGAGCCTAGTGGATTAAGCTTTGGGCTATAAAACAGAAGGATGTGGGTTTGAATCCTAGCTCTGCCATGCAGCCACTGTTGGACCCTTGGCGTCTGTCCTGCTAGAACATCCTAGTGCATCCTAGACTGAAGACTTAGGGTCAGTTGGAGCCTAGTGGGTGGAGATTTGGGCTATCAAAAGGAAGGCTGTTGGTTTGAATCCCAACTCTGCTATTGGACCCCTGAGCAAGGCCCTTAATCCTCTTGGCTTTTGTCCTGCTAGAGCTCCCTAGTGCATCCTCGATTGAGGAATTATGGACACTGGGAGCCTAGTGGATGAAGCTTTGGGCTATAAAACAGAAGGATGTGGGTTTGAATCCTAGTTCTGCCATGCAGCCACTGTTGGACCCTTGGCGTCTGTCCTGCTAGAACATCCTAGTGCATCCTAGACTGAAGACTTAGGGTCTGTTGGAGCCTAGTGGGTGGAGCTTTGGGCTATAAAACATAAGGCTGTGGGTTTTAATCCCTTAATCCTCTTGGCTTTTATCCTGCTAGATCACCCAAGTACATCCTAGATTAAAGAATTAGGGTCAGTGGGATCCTAGTGGGTGGAGCTTTGGGCTATCAAAAGGAAGGTTGTAGGTTTGAATCCCAGCTCTGCTATTGGGCCCTTGACCCTTTAGGCTTCTGTCCTGCTAGAACACTCATGTGCATCCTGGATTGAAGACTTAGGGTCAGTTGGAGCCTAGTGGGTAAAGCTTTGGGCTATCAAAAGGAAGGCTGTGGGTTTAAATCCCGACTCAGCTATTGGACCCCTGAGCAAGGTTCTTAATCCTCTTGGCTTTTGACCTGCTAGAACTCCAGAGTACATCCTAGATTAAAGACTAAGGGCCAGTGGGAGCCATGTGGGTGGAGCTCTGTTATGCAGCCACTGTTGGGCCCTTGGCGTCTGTCCTGCTAGAACACCAAAGTGCATCCAAGATTAAAGACTAAGGGTTAGTGGGAGACACCACAACTGTCTAATAAACACCAACATTCTTTAGAAACTGTCCAAGAAACACCTACAATCTTCACAAATTGTCTCACTCACTAATGTTTGCTATTAAAACATAAACACTAACATAAACACTCCATTAAACACCATGACCAATATCTTATACAAACACCATAAAAAGAAACACCAACACCAACACCATCAAACACCAACACCGGTATTAGCTAATAACACCATGTTCTTTAGAAAACACCATTATACACCAACATTTGCCATAAAACACCACACCTGTCCAATAAACACCTACAATCTATACAAATTGCCATCACTCATCTTTGCTATTAAACCATAAACACTAACATAAACACCAGGACCAGTATCATACACAAACATTTACTAACAAACACCATAACCTGTCTGTATACAGAAAAATAAACACATACAATAGACCATCAAATACCAACAAACACCACACCTGTCCAAAAACCACCAGCCGTCCCCAGAAAACACCACTAAACACCAAAAATCACCACATTTTGAACATCAAACATCAACACTACATTCAGACATAAACGTTCAACACCAAACAGTTTATCATGAGGAACTACAACTGGCCATCAAACACCATAACAGTCTAACAAACACCAACATTCTAAAGAAAACACCGACAGACCAACATTTGACAAATACACAGTACTGATTCTGTCCAAGAAACACCACCAATAGTCACAAAGTACCATCACCAGTTGTAAAAACAGCAACATCAAACACAGACACTCACACACACACACACACACACACACACAAACACACACACACACACACTGAAGGGTACAATTGAGTCTGACAGAACAATCTGTAGAAAAACCCGAATCTGTGGGGAAACGGGTCGATCCGAACAATCTGGCAGCCCCCGACTGTGGTGAAAAGGTCACGCTGTGTGTGTGTGTGTGTGTGTGTGAGTGTGTGTGTGTGTGTGTGTGTGTGTGAGTGTTTGTGTTTACTAAATGTCACGCAGCACTTACACTTATAACATAAACACTAACAAACACTTGACTCCAGCGCTGCACATAATTATGTAAATACTTACATAATTCCAATAAATACCAACATTTAAACACTAGACAGGTCAGGAAACCCAAACTCTGACCATCGACCAACACTAGCTAACACCAATATTAATATTTATACTTAACAACCAAAATAAACACCAACATTCTATAACAAACACACAGCACAATAAACACATATCAGTATGACCACCAAACATAAACAAATAACACCAAACACCAACAGTGACAACCAGCTAAGACTAATAACCACAACAACCAACACATAACCATTCATCAGCAATACTAATAATACTAATACTAATCCAACACCACCAAACTCTACAATCACCATAACAACATTCACCATCAAACACTAACACTGGTGTTAAAATAGCATCATTCTACAGCAAACACCAACTCGAACAAACCAACATTGTGTACTAGACTCGTTTGCCATCAAGCACTATCAAAACACCACCATTCAGCACCAAACACCTACAGCCTTACAACCATACTGTACAACCTTACTGATCATCAAACACCACCATTCAGTAACAAACACCTACAGCCTTACAACCATCCTGTACAGCCTTACTGATCATCAAACACCACCATTCAGCACCAAACACCTACAGCCTTACAACCATCCTGTACAGCCTTACTGATCCTCAAACACCACCATTCAGCACCAAACACCTACAGCCTTACAACCATACTGTACAGCCTTACTGATCATCAAACACCACCATTCAGCACCAAACACCTACAGCCTTACAACCATACTGTACAGCCTTACTGATCCTCAAACACCACCATTCAGTACCAAACACCTACAGCCTTACAACCATCCTGTACAGCCTTACTGATCCTCAAACACCACCATTCAGCACCAAACACCTACAGCCTTACAACCATCCTGTACAGCCTTACTGATCCTCAAACACCACCATTCAGTACCAAACACCTACAGCCTTACAACCATACTGTACAGCCTTACTGATCCTCAAACACCACCATTCAGCACCAAACACCTACAGCCTTACAACCATACTGTACAGCCTTACTGATCCTCAAACACCACCATTCAGCACCAAACACCTACAGCCTTACAACCATCCTGTACAGCCTTACTGATCCTCAAACACCACCATTCAGTACCAAACACCTACAGCCTTACAACCATACTGTACAGCCTTACTGATCCTCAAACACCACCATTCCGCACCAAACACCTACAGCCTTACAACCATACTGTACAGCCTTACTGATCCTCAAACACCACCATTCAGCACCAAACACCTACAGCCTTACAACCATCCTGTACAGCCTTACTGATCCTCAAACACCACCATTCAGCACCAAACACCTACAGCCTTACAACCATCCTGTACAGCCTTACTGATCCTCAAACACCACCATTCAGTACCAAACACCTACAGCCTTACAACCATACTGTACAGCCTTACTGATCCTCAAACACCACCATTCAGCACCAAACACCTACAGCCTTACAATCATACTGTACAGCCTTACTGATCCTCAAACACCACCATTCAGCACCAAACACCTACAGCCTTACAACCATACTGTACAGCCTTACTGATCCTCAAACACCACCATTCAGCACCAAACACCTACAGCCTTACAACCATCCTGTACAGCCTTACTGATCATCAAACACCACCATTCAGCACCAAACACCTACAGCCTTACAACCATACTGTACAGCCTTACTGATCATCAAACACCACCATTCAGCACCAAACACCTACAGCCTTACAACCATACTGTACAGCCTTACTGATCCTCAAACACCACCATTCAGTACCAAACACCTACAGCCTTACAACCATCCTGTACAGCCTTACTGATCCTCAAACACCACCATTCAGCACCAAACACCTACAGCCTTACAACCATACTGTACAGCCTTACTGATCATCAAACACCACCATTCAGCACCAAACACCTACAGCCTTACAACCATCCTGTACAGCCTTACTGATCCTCAAACACCACCATTCAGTACCAAACACCTACAGCCTTACAACCATACTGTACAGCCTTACTGATCCTCAAACACCACCATTCAGCACCAAACACCTACAGCCTTACAACCATCCTGTACAGCCTTACTGATCCTCAAACACCACCATTCAGTACCAAACACCTACAGCCTTACAACCATACTGTACAGCCTTACTGATCCTCAAACACCACCATTCAGCACCAAACACCTACAGCCTTACAACCATCCTGTACAGCCTTACTGATCATCAAACACCACCATTCAGCACCAAACACCTACAGCCTTACAACCATACTGTACAGCCTTACTGATCATCAAACACCACCATTCAGTACCAAACACCTACAGCCTTACAACCATACTGTACAGCCTTACTGATCCTCAAACACCACCATTCAGCACCAAACACCTACAGCCTTACAACCATACTGTACAGCCTTACTGATCCTCAAACACCACCATTCAGCACCAAACACCTACAGCCTTACAACCATACTGTACAGCCTTACTGATCCTCAAACACCACCATTCAGCACCAAACACCTACAGCCTTACAACCATACTGTACAGCCTTACTGATCCTCAAACACCACCATTCAGCACCAAACACCTACAGCCTTACAACCATACTGTACAGCCTTACTGATCCTCAAACACCACCATTCAGCACCAAACACCTACAGCCTTACAACCATCCTGTACAGCCTTACTGATCCTCAAACACCACCATTCAGCACCAAACACCTACAGCCTTACAACCATCCTGTATAAACTTTCATTAGTTTTCCAACATGATGATTTACAGCCGTACATCCCTGATCCTCAAACACCAGCGTTATTAACTCTGCAGTATTGATCTGGTTGAATTTGCTCTCGTTGCTCGATGCTAACGGTATTTTTGTGTGTTTGGATCCTGGAATGTATTTTGGGTTCCATGTCCTGTCTTTGATATCCAGCAAATAATTACACAGCAAATTAATTTCCAATCTGCGGGACGAGAGCAGAAAAATTCTTTGTAATGAAATATCCATGAGGAGGAGGGGGGGGGGGGGGGGGGCAGCGGCGGGTTGAAGCTAATAAATCCACGTTATTTTAGCCAGAGGATTCAGAAATAATCACGTCTGATGAACGATTCGCCTGTTTTTTCTTGGCGTCGGGTTCGGGGACGGTTTATCGTGGCACACAGACTTGTTCTGGTGTTTAGCGGCGTGAATATGAGCACTACAGGAACAAGCTGGGCTGAGGTCCATACAGCAGCGATAAGCTAAAAACTGGGGAAGCTACAGGCCATGATTAGCAAGATTAGCGTACGTTATTAGTCATTAGCATCACACACACACACACACACACACATTCTGGAGGAGTTGACTGGCGTACAGGATGGAATCCCTCCGGTGTTTATGATTTTTTGGTCGGTCGTGTGGACCTGAGCACGTTATCTGCAGCTGTGCGCTAACTGGATTAGCATTGTCGCGCCGTGAAGGTACACGTACGAATTATGCTAAGCCGTGAAAGTCCATGTCGCACCGCCGATAAGTCGAAAATCGGACAATTAATAAATAAATAAATAAATAAATATAGCGGAGCAGTGAGCGTGTTTACACGAGGAGATTAGTGATGAACAACTGAAGCACCTTTAATACTCAGAACTATTTATAATATTTTATAATTGTATGTAAATGTCGCTAGTTGTTGACAGGAACGCTAACTGATGCCTTGTTGATTCCTACGACGTCTCGGTCCTCTAAATGTCCTCTGAAGTATCAAGGAACTAGAGAACAGGAGGCTTCAGGAGCCAAAATACATCAACTGCTCTAAATGCTCTATATAGATAAATAATAATAATATTAATAACAATAATAATAAATAATAATAATAATAATAATAATAATAATAAAAAAAAAATATATAATAATAATAATAATAATAATAATTATACATTTATTTTAATTCCATAAGTGAAGCTTTAGTAAACAAATAAAAGTGCACGAAGGCCTTTAAGAAATCAGCAACTGGGTTCATTTATTTAATCATTCATTTATTGATTCATTTACTTAATGATTAATTAATTTATTGATTGATTCATTTATTCAATCATTTATTGATTTAATCATATCTTGATTCAATCATTTATTGATTCAATCATTTATTGATTCATTCAACAATTCATTCGTTTGTTTGTTCATTCATTTTTTTATTCAATCATTTGTTCATTTGTTCGTTTATTTATTCAATTATTGATTCATTTAATTATTGATTCATTCAATTATTGATTCATTTAATTATTAATTGATTCATTCAATCATTCAGAAGTGTATTTGTTCGTTCATTCATTCATTTATTGATTCATTTAATTATTGATTCATTCAATCATTTATTGATTCATTTAATGACTCATTCATTCAATTATTATTTGATTCATTCGATCATTTAGTCGTTTGTTCGTTCGTTCATTCAATCATTTATTGATTCAATCATTTATTGATTCATTTAGTTATTGATTCATTCAAACATTCACCCGTTTGTTCATTCCTTTATTCAGTAATGTATTGATTCATTTCATTATTGATTCATTCAATTATTAATTCATTCAATCATCCATTTGTTTGTTCGTTTCTTCATTCAATCATGTATTGATTTATTGACTATTGGCTGTATAATCGCTCAAGCACTGGTATAGCGTCGCTCCAACTTTCCTTGCCGTGACTAAACCTACAACATGCTGTTAGAATATTAGAAACACCACATACTGTAAGAAATGTTGTTGACAGGTTGTAGCGCTGTACTAAATTAGCATAGTTACAGTAAGTGAGTCAATTACAAAGACTGTTCATAAAGCTTAACAAATCCAGCCTCAGTTGTAGCTCAGAAAGCTCAGAAACTGGCGCTTAAACCCAGATTTGCACGACTTAACAAGCAGCACAGAAACACAGCGCGTCCTTTAAGTCTGCGTCTGTTTATAAACGATAATCCATCATCGCCAGCCAGAAGTTGGCATTTCAGGAAATGCACTGGCACGTGTTGTGTTTCCTGTGTCTCAGTCTCTGCCTCGTCCCGATTCCGTCTGCGCTCCCGCAGTCCGTCCATCAATAAAGCTCTTAATTAAATTTACAGCCGTCAGATTGCCCCCGGCAGAGCGCGGCGTGCCAGCGCGCTCCCTGCCAATAACGGTAAGCATTGAGAGTTTGGCTAAAAGGGAAGCGCGTGACGAATGATAAACAATGCAGCGACGGAGGTCTGACTTTCAGCCATCTCTCCACTCCAATCAATACGGCCGCGCCGGGAGTCTCCTGATATCACTGAACGTTCGTTCCTATAGACTGTAGCTCGCTACCAGAGTACGTCCTTCAGCCTGGTACATCCCGACTCCGTGTCCGTTCCTGCAGGCTGTTCGTCAGTCGCCGGGTCGCCTCTGCGTGTCATTGAGGGGCGTCTGGGTGAACCAGATAACGCTTCACATCAAACTGTGATGCAGAGCAACATTTGGGTCAAACTGGTTCTTTACTAGTGCAGGGAAGTTCTAGCATCATGGTTATGGAATATACACAGATCAGCCATAACATGATCACCTCCACTCACCATATAGAAGCACTTTGTAGTTCTACAATGACTGACTGTAGTCCATTTGTTTCATGCTGTTCTTCAATGGTCAGGACACCTACAGGACCCCCACAGAGCAGGTATTATTTAGGTGGTGGATGATTCTCAGCACTGCAGTGACACTGACATGGTGGTGGTGTGTTAGTGTGTGTTGTGCAGTCACTGCTGGACTGAGAATAGTCCACCAACCAAAAATATCCAGCCAACAGCGCCCCGTGGGCAGCGTCCTGTGACCACTGATGAAGGTCTAGAAGATGAGCGACTCAAACAGCAGCAGTAGATGAGCGATCGTCTCTGACTTTACATCTACAAGGTGGACCGACTAGGTAGGAGTGTCTAATAGAGTGGACAGTGAGTGGACACGGTATTTAAAAACTTCACTCATACCAGCACAACACACACTAACACACCACCACCATGTCAGTGTCACTGCAGTGCTGAGAATCATCCACCACCTAAATAATACCTGCTCTGTGGGGGTCCTGACCATTGAAGAACAGCATGAAAGGGGGGTAACAAAGCATGTAGAGAAACAGATGGACTACAGTCAGTAATTGTAGAACTACACAGTGCTTCTATATGGTAAGTGGAGCTGATAAAATGGACAGTGAGTGTAGAAACAAGGAGGTGATATGAACAGGGGTTGGACACACAGCCCATAAGATCCAATCTAATCTGGTGCTTTTCTCAGCTGCAGGACTCTGATATCAAACTTGGTAATGAACCGGTAATTTCAATCAAGTGCCTGTAAACAAGAAAATTGCCCAATTGTAGTGGACTTCAGCCCTCTAGAAATAGAGCCGTGCGTCCTTGTAATTTAATTGATTTTTATTTTTTGTTCGACTGATCTGATGTTGTGGTTTGCTGAAAATCTGCTGGAAAATAAAACACAGAGCCAGTCGGATTGTGTAAACGTTCTACAAATAACGAAATGTGTTTACTAGTGATTGTATATCTTGGTGACTTCTATGTGGACATACTGTATAAATAGGGCTAAATTGTGGTCTCTCGCCAAGGTTGGGAGGAAAAGCCAAATTAGAACCTCATTTGTATAATCGAATTTAGCTTAAGAGGCATCAAAACATGATAAACATTAATGTATAACGTTGATTTTGAGCCGCGTGGTCACCTCCGAGTGTTAATGCGGTAGTTTTCACTTTGTTGAGATGACCCTTGACTTGTGGTGACCTTAGATGACGTTGGTTTCCAAAGCAAGGCTGTCGCGGATTCAATAATAACAACGTCATGTGCGTCTGCTGGCGTCGACTCAGTGACCACTCCTGTGGTCTGCTGGGCAATTAGACGCTATAAATTTATAAGCATCCAGTTGCCTCTGCGTGCCAGTTTTTCGCTGACATGAGCGCAGTCACAGTTTATAGCAAATTGCTAAACAAAGTGACACATGGAGGCGTAATGATCCGCAGTATACCGAGTCAAGCAGACGCAGCCTCGGACAACGCCGCTTCACATAGACATCATACATGGGAGTAGGGTCATTAAGAAGATGGATAGCAGACAAGCATGGAGACTTTAACTACCCCATTGGTGCCGTCATAATTCCCCACCCCTTACTGCAGTCTGACCCTTGATGAAGCCCAGATTAAATTTGCAGATTGCCTTTTCATATCGTCATGGTCGGTCAAGGTGAAATAAATACATATTCTTCTAATATCGAGAGTGGAAGGGCAGGAGAATTACAATAGCTACCTAGATTGATGGGACGGCCAGAGCTGGTTTTAGGATACCCCAACCCATTCCGTAATACACTATACTGCCCAAAATATTCGCTCATCTGTCTTCACACACATATGAACCTGAGTGACTCCCATTCTTAATCCACAGGGTTTAATATGATGTCGCCGCCCTTCGCAGCTATAACAGCTTCAACTCTTCTGGGAAGGCTTTAGGAGTGTGTTTATGGGAATTTTTGACCATTCTTCCAGAAGCGCATTTGTAAGGTCAGACATCTGGCTCGCAGTCTCCGCTCTAATTCATCCCAAAGGTGTTCTATCAGGTTGAGGTCAGGACTCTGTGCAGGCCAGTCAAGTTCTTCCACACCAAACTGGCTCATCCACGTCTTTATGGACCTTGTGCTTTGTGCACTGGTACTGAAACCAACGCAAGTGAAAATTTAGTTCCTGGTGTAAGAGAAGTTGAGAAACTTGTGAGGGCTTGTGGTAAGTTCCCAACGTGTCGTGGTTAGGACCTATCAAAAGGACAACTGGTGAACCAGCAACAGGGTAAACATTGTGCCTCCTACCCACCTCCAAAAGTGTCTACAATGGGCATGTGGACATCAGAACTGGACCATGAAGCAATGAAAGAAGGTGGCCTGGTCTCCTTGGCCACCCGAGGAGGATGGGTTCCTCTCTGGTTCCTCTCAAGGTTTCTTCCTGTATTTCCTTGCCACTGTCGCTCTCGGCTTGCTCAATAGGGGTTTTTGGTCTGTTGGTCCTGGATTCTGTAAAGTTGCTTTGAGATGATGTCTATTGTAAAAAGCGCTATATAAATAAATTGACTTGACTTGGTCTGATGATGCCAGAAAAGGTAGTGTGATGCTCTGGGCCATATTCTGCTGAGAAACCCCTTTATGATAATGATATTTCCTAATGGCAGTGGCCATATTCAGCAGACATTAACGAAGAGTTTAACGTGTTGACTTGGCTTCCAAATTCTCCAGATCTGTGGGATGTGCTGAACAAACAAGTTTAATCCATGAAGGCACCATGTCGCAACTTTCATCTTGAAGGACTTCGTGCCAGATGGGTCAGACCTGTTGTGTTGGCATGAGGGGGATCTATGCAGTATTAGACAGGTAGTGTATATCCAGTAGAAGTATAGTAGATATTATTTTCTTATTCTGTTGAAGTCTAGGTCTGTTTTTTTACACCTTCTATTATTAAAAACCAACATCCATCCCCATATCAGGTTTATTTATTAATAAATGTGTTGGCCGTATCGTTGCTCAGTTCCCTCCTGAAGACGTCCGCCAGTGGATCGATACAAATGAAAACATCTTATTATTGCGAATTGATTTTTTCCGCTTCCCTTAAGAGTCGCTCGGGAATAATTCATCATTTGCCAATCGTCCATCACCATTCCGGATCTGCCAGACTGGATTTTCCTTTCATCTGACAAATTGACTTTACTTTAACAAGAATCATTCGTTGTGCTTTGAGTCGGTGTTTCATACTGTTGCTTCAGGAGGATTTTAATGTAATCCCTTCCAATCTACCCTCCTGTACCACTTCCTTCGCTATTGCTGCAGAGCGTGATTGATAAACCCCATCTATAAATACCCGCACTGCAGGGAGCGATGGAGGGGCAATAAATCAGCCTTGGAGGAGCAGGGATTCTCTGGGTTCCTGTAGGAATCCTCGTCCGTTCCCTCAGATACCTCCATCGTACCAGAGGCTTCTGGAAAGTGGGTTACTCTGTCTTTCCAGAAACGGGAACTCAAGGGCGTATTTGTAGAGACAGTCTAATTTACCATTGTACAGATCCACCTAAACAAGATGGAAGTAAACCATAAGAGCAAAAATCCACAAACTAGTTAGCGCTGTAGCTAAAAACAAAGCCCAGCAGGACGAATCCTAACTGACTCCATCATGTAGAAGCTTTTTTATAGGATTCACATTTATATCATAGAGATGATCCACATTGATTAACAACTGATAATTAAGGGTTTAACAGCAGTAGCAGCGCTTGAGCCATCAATTTTTTAATCATTACTCCAGTACCTTCTGTACAGCACGTTCAGTAGGAAGCCATCTGAGATTCGCTACCATTAAAAACAACTCTAGCCATGGACAGCCCAAATATCATTAAAATATATTTCATTCGATTAAAAGATGATGTTTTGATTTAGGTCTTCTCACAATTACAATAATTAAAGTATTGCTACACAACGACTAGAAATAAAACACCTTTTTGCAGCAGTAAGGCTATATGCTATTTAGGTATATATTACATATGTCTCATTATTGGTATTAATAATAATGATAATAATAATAGTAATAATAATACATTTTATTTATGGGCGCCTTTCAAAACACTCAAGGACACCTTACAATACGTATAGTTTAAACATCAGTACATAGTTAATTACACAGATTAAGCGTAGGCAGGTTTGAAGAAGGTGTGTTTTAAAGCTAGGGAAAAAATCAATGGTGGAAGAGAGTTCCAGAGATGTGGAGCAGAGTAGCTAAAAACTCTAGCCCCCATAGTAGACAGACGGACCAAAGGAGGAGATAATTGGAAAGCAGAAGAAGATCTGAGAGTACGACAAGGAGAAGATCAGAGAGATATGGAGGTGCTAAATTGTGGAGAGATCAGTGTTCATGCAGGTCGGTGGCAGTGCCAAGATTTGAACTGGAAACCCGAGGACTCAATCATGTCCAAAGTCTGGTCTAGGAGCCAAATGCAGTTCGTGAACAGGTCTGGTTTAGGGTAGGGTTGATTGGGTATGGGAAGGGATACAGGTAAGGGTGGTGTTAGGGTTGGGGTGAGTTTAATTATTGGGTTAAGGGTAAGTATTTACTATTCTACAGAACCCTTGAAGCACGTAAAACTGTATATTTGAGTTAAATATAAATTAAAGATAATATAGAAAAGGGAAGATGTGAATGAATTTGTTGAGTTTTGATATAATTCATATTTAAAAACGTGATGGGTTTCATTTGGAGATGTATTAATGCACATCATGTAGGGGGCGATTAGCCATGTTTATCTCTATATGCAGGTACGTAATCATCTTTAAAACACCGAAATACTTTGTAAATTTGTTATATTAGTTTTCTTAGAAGGATTTAACATCTCTCTGAACAGTTTAATAGAAATAAATTCTATTTAAAAGGTGTTAATTTGGTTCATTCTTTATCTAACAGCTAAGCAATCCCAGCAGTGTGGGCTAATGCACTATGCTAAACAGTTTCCTTTAATAGCGTGTTGTTTATTTACATTTTTTTGAAGTTATTAGGGAGTAATTTGAAAAGTTTACATAAATCTAATGAAGTCTAATGAACGTTTGTTTTTGTTAATTGCGTTTTGCTGATTCGAATTCAGCGATTCATATCAAGTGATTCAGATTCATTGAGTCAAATGCGGCGATTCGGGCTCTGATTCAGTGACGAATCTGTTACATTTACATCTGTACAGAGGTCGTGTAAATTTGTATGTTCTCTGCGTTTTTATGTATATTCTAATGGAATATTTGATTTAGTATGACAAGTTATCAATTGTGAAAGTTTATTTGTAGTTAAAACTGTAGTTAATGCAAACGAACAGTGACTGGAAAGAGATTCACACACTGACATGGTTTAATTTATATATACTTTAGTTTTATATTATTGTAATGAAAACAAATAGATATAAATACATATAAATAGTGTTTTATTATCTTTATATGCAGACATCCAGGCTCGGTTCGTTCAGATTCGACCCCGCTAACATGTACAGTCACGATATCAACATTGATTCACTATTCAGAATGGAAATGAGATTAAATAGTAATTCAAGTATGAATAAACATTAAAATGTCGGCTGGTTAGTATTTGTACTACAGCGGTACCTTGAAACTGGACGTCAGTTGGTTCTGGGAGTGACGTCGGGTTTTAAAGTCGGTGAGTTTGGGGTGTTTGTGAAACCTGTTAATGCGTCCATGGTCCCGTGGAGCTGCAGATATTTTAGTCTCATGTAAAATAATGAGGTTGTTTTTGACTCTTAAACACTGAAAATAACACAAATATAATATAAACACACTGAAATACAATTACTAACAGTTACACATCAATAACAATACAATAAAAGCTGCACTTTAGTTTTACTTCTTTATTGTTTCCTGACGCTTCTTAATGGTGGAGATGCTTGATGTTGGAATACCGTATTCCCTTCAGCACCGGCGCATTCACACGAGAAGTGACAAAACCGCTTCTGCGCCACTGTGCCGTTATTTCCTATGAAGTGTGACGGTGGTGCACAAAACTCACCGTGACTTATTGTAGTAAAACAGCGAGTGAGGAATGTGATTAGTGGAGGAACTTATGAGCAGTAATAATGAAGAGAAGTTTAGTGCTCCTGTCTCCTTCTTTTACTACATTAAACCACGTTAAGCTTTATTTTCAACCAGAAGCGTTTTAGACTCTGGGAGAAGCTGATTCTGATTCTCACCATTTCTCAGAAGCTGGAGCTGTAACACAAGTTTAAAAGTGAAACAGGGAGGAGAATCCAGATAAACACAGATACACGTGGAGCTGTAACCCTGGATCTGACGCTTATTCCACACTGATGCAGATTCAGCTCAGATTCACACGCTGATGTTCATTGTTAATTTTAAATTAAATAAATAAATTTTCTTAAAAGTCTAAACACGTCGAGTTTTAGGTACAAATTTCTCCATAAAGGGTGAAGTTTAAAAGATTTAGAGTTTATGGGACATTGAGTTACTGGGTAGCACTGTTGCCTTGCAGCAAGATGGGCCTGAGTTCGATTCCCATTTCTGTGTGGATGTTTTTCCTATAGATAGATGGATGGATGGATGGATGGATGGATGGACGGATAGATCCCTCATACAAGTCCAAACACCCTGGATAAAACGGTGGTAAAACTGGATGGATGATGGATGGATGATGGATGGATGGATGATGGATGGATGGATGGATGGATGATGGATGATGGATGGATGGATAAATGGATGATGGATGGATGGATGATGGATGGATGATGGATGGATGGATAAATGGATGATGGATGGATGATGGATGGATGGATGGATGGATGATGGATGATGGATGGATGGATAAATGGATGATGGATGGATGATGGATGATGGATGGATAAATGGATGATGGATGGATGATGGATGATGGATGGATAAATGGATGGATGGATAAATGGATGATGGATGGATGATGGATGGATGATGGATGATGGATGGATGGATGGATAAATGGATGATGGCTGGATGATGGATGATGGATGATGGATGGATGATGGATGATGGATGGATAAATGGATGATGGATGGATAAATGGATGATGGATGGATGGATAAATGGATGATGGATGGATGATGGATGATGGATGGATGATGGATGGATAAATGGATGATGGATGATGGATGGATGGATGATGGATGGATAAATGGATGATGGATGGATGGATAAATGGATGATGGATGGATGATGGATGGATAAATGGATGATGGATGATGGATGGATAAATGAATGATGGATGGATGGATAAATGGATGATGGATGGATGGATGATGGATGGATGGATGATGGATGGATAAATGGATGATGGATGATGGATGGATAAATGGATGATGGATGGATGGATGATGGATAAATGGATGATGGATGGATAAATGGATGATGGATGGATGATGGATGGATGGATGGATGATGGATGATGGATGGATAAATGGATGATGGATGATGGATGGATAAATGAATGATGGATGGATGATGGATGGATAAATGGATGATGGATGGATAAATGGATGATGGATGAATATAATATAAACACACTGAAATACAATTACTAACAGTTACACATCAATAACAATACAATAAAAGCTGCACTTTAGTTTTACTTCTTTATTGTTTCCTGACGCTTCTTAATGGTGGAGATGCTTGATGTTGGAATACCGTATTCCCTTCAGCACCGGCGCATTCACACGAGAAGTGACAAAACCGCTTCTGCGCCACTGTGCCGTTATTTCCTATGAAGTGTGACGGTGGTGCACAAAACTCAGCGTGACTTATTGTAGTAAAACAGCGAGTGAGGAATGTGATTAGTGGAGGAACTTATGAGCAGTAATAATGAAGAGAAGTTTAGTGCTCCTGTCTCCTTCTTTTACTACATTAAACCACGTTAAGCTTTATTTTCAACCAGAAGCGTTTTAGACTCTGGGAGAAGCTGATTCTGATTCTCACCATTTCTCAGAAGCTGGAGCTGTAACACAAGTTTAAAAGTGAAACAGGGAGGAGAATCCAGATAAACACAGATACACGTGGAGCTGTAACCCTGGATCTGCACCTTATTCCACACTGATGCAGATTCAGCTCAGATTCACACGCTGATGTTCATTGTTAATTTTAAATTAAATAAATAAATTTTCTTAAAAGTCTAAACACGTCGAGTTTTAGGTACAAATTTCTCCATAAAGGGTGAAGTTTAAAAGATTTAGAGTTTATGGGACATTGAGTTACTGGGTAGCACTGTTGCCTTGCAGCAAGATGGGCCTGAGTTCGATTCCCATTTCTGTGTGGATGTTTTTCCTATAGATAGATGGATGGATGGATGGATGGATGGATGGACGGATAGATCCCTCATACAAGTCCAAACACCCTGGATAAAACGGTGGTAAAACTGGATGGATGATGGATGGATGATGGATGGATGGATGATGGATGGATGGATGGATGGATGATGGATGATGGATGGATGGATAAATGGATGATGGATGGATGGATGATGGATGGATGATGGATGGATGGATAAATGGATGATGGATGGATGATGGATAGATGGATGATGGATGGATGGATGGATGGATGATGGATGGATGGATAAATGGATGATGGATGGATGATGGATGATGGATGGATAAATGGATGATGGATGGATGATGGATGATGGATGGATAAATGGATGGATGGATAAATGGATGATGGATGGATGATGGATGGATGATGGATGATGGATGGATGGATGGATAAATGGATGATGGCTGGATGATGGATGGATGATGGATGGATGATGGATGATGGATGGATAAATGGATGATGGATGGATAAATGGATGATGGATGGATGGATAAATGGATGATGGATGGATGATGGATGATGGATGGATGATGGATGGATAAATGGATGATGGATGATGGATGGATGGATGATGGATGGATAAATGGATGATGGATGGATGGATAAATGGATGATGGATGGATGATGGATGGATAAATGGATGATGGATGATGGATGGATAAATGAATGATGGATGGATGGATAAATGGATGATGGATGGATGGATGATGGATGGATGGATGATGGATGGATAAATGGATGATGGATGATGGATGGATAAATGGATGATGGATGGATGGATGATGGATAAATGGATGATGGATGGATAAATGGATGATGGATGGATGATGGATGGATGGATGGATGATGGATGATGGATGGATAAATGGATGATGGATGATGGATGGATAAATGAATGATGGATGGATGATGGATGGATAAATGGATGATGGATGGATAAATGGATGATGGATGGATGGATGGATGGATAAATGGATGATGGATGGATGGATGGATGGATGGATGGATGGATGATGGATGGATGGATGATGGATGGATAAATGGATGATGGATGGATGATGGATGGATGATGGATGGATGGATAAATGGATGGATGGATAAATGGATGGATGGATAAATGGATGATGGATGGATGGATAAATGGATGGATGGATAAATGGATGATGGATGGATGGGTGGATAAATGGATGGATGGATAAATGGATGATGGATGATGGATGGATGGATGGATGGATGATGGATGATGGATGGATGGATGGATGATGGATGATGGATGATGGATGGATGGATGATGGATGATGGATGGATGGATGAATGAATTTCTTCACAGGTTCAACGATCTCAGCCTGGACTCAGCCAAATCAGATCATTCATAATAGAATAATGAGCCACACTGAGATGTATTCGCTTACATGTAAACAGGGTTAACTGTGTTAGTGCACGCTTTGGCCGTGTGTGTGTGTGTGTGTGTGTGTGTGTGTGTGTGTGTGTGTGTGTGTGTGTGTGTGTGTGTGTGTGTGTGTGAAGTATGTGTGTGTGTGTGTGTGTGTGTAAAGTGTGTGTGTGTGTGTGTGTGTAAAGTGTGTGTGTAAGTGTGCGTAGGAGGTTTTGATCTAAGTCTCTAATGGTTTTCTATTAGTTAAATGCAATTGATTGCAGTCTCACACGCTGATGTTGACCAAGCAAAGTGCATTAACCGCTCAGAGCCATTTGCAAATCACCCTCAACCTGCTGCGCTCACACACACACACACACACACACACACACACACACACACACACACACACACACTCACACACACACTCAGTGCATTGAGTGATGGCGCTGTATTGGGGTTTAATAGCAGTTGTTGCTTGTGTGCTGCGGCGTGGCCTGAATAATAATGAATCTCTCCTCCCCACGTACCTTCACCAGCAGCTGCCTCAGTCACTTAGTACGTACAGCGCTGTGAAAAAGTAATCGCCCCCCCCTCCCGGCTCCGGTGGCCTCCGATGTTCATGTTAATGTGAGTGTTCGACAAACGGGCGAGGTTTAGATCACTGAAGCGAAGAAATGTTGTGATATTTTGATGTTTCGCAGAGAACTGGAGGAAAAACACCCGACACTTTACAGAATATCATTTTATTTATTGATGAAACTCAAATAAATAAATATAAGAAATGTAAACACACACTTGTTTACTCAGTGAAGCGAGTTTTACTGGAGGAGCAGTTGAGCTAATTTGATTCGACAGGCCAGAGTCAAGCAGACACACGGCTACAGCTTCTACAGGAACACTGGGTCTCATACAGGTCCCAATACTATATAATACTATACTGATCAGCCATAACATTAAAACCGCCTCCTTGTTTCTACACTCACTGTCCATTTTATCATATAGAAGCACTTTGTAGTTCTACAATTACTGACTGTAGTCCATCTGTTTCTCTACATGCTTTGTTACCCCCCTTTCACCCTGTTCTTCAATGGTCAGGACCACCACAGAGCAGGTATTATTTAGGTGGTGGATGATTCTCAGCACTGCAGTGACACTGACATGGTGGTGGTGTGTTAGTGTGTGTTGTGCTGGTATGAGTGGATCAGACACAGCAGCGCTGCTGGAGGTTTTAAACACCGTGTCCACTCACTGTCCACTCTATTAGACACTCCTACCTAGTCGGTCCACCTTGTAGATGTAAAGTCAGAGACGATCGCTCATCTATTGCTGCTGTTTGAGTCGCTCATCTTCTAGATCTTCATCAGTGGTCACAGGACAGAGGACTCCACCGAACCACAGTGCCACAGAGAAACTTCTAACAGTGGTAAATCTGCCCAACCATTGTGGAAACAATGCTTCAGCTTTAGCTCTTGGACTGCAGAGCAACACTGGAACCTCATCCCATCTGTGAAGCATGCTGGAGGGTGCATGTTCGTTTGGTAGGGGAACTGCGAAGTCTTGGACTGTTGTACAGCTCCGATTAGCAGCTAATGAGAACGTAATCGCTGCTCCAGGTGGGTTCTGATTCTTATCACCAGGCGGGTCCGTGAGCGGTAAATCAGGTTGGCCGAACGCCCGTGCCCACACCGTTCCGAAAGCGCTCGGCGCACCACTCCATTATGCAAATGGCGGCGCTTTGATGGATAACAACAACAAACAGGAGCCACCAGGGAGCGGTGACAGATGTCAGCGCTTGATTATAAATGTCAACTACGTGGGAGAAAAAAACGGAGCCGGCGCTCTGATTCCTCACGCGCCCGCCAGCGTTCGTCCTCTCGTCAGCGCCGACGGGCGGAAATGTGGGTTACCGTAGTAATAATGAGAACATGGCACCGTGCGGGGACGCGCCGCAGTGACGGCTCGCGATCCGACGACCTCCCGACTGTTTTTTCAGGGACGTGAGGCGAGGTGACATTTTGGGAAGAATGATCGGCTAATAAAGGTGCAGATTATGGGAGGATTTATCTTCAGTTATCAAAAAAACATGATGTTGGCATTTAGAAATCGACACACGCCATCATGCCGCACCTCCGGGGCAGGAGGGTATGGCGGTGTGACAGCTGGCATAAAAATGATGGAGCCAGGGACGTTCTTTAACACAACAGCCTATAAAGTGTGGTGATCTAAAGCTCTCTCGACTGTGGACAGTGTTGCGTGTTCCGGCAGTTATAATTTATTAACATCACGTTTACATTTTTTGCAGACAGCTAAGGGCCTTGCTCAAGGGTCCAACAGCAGCAACCTGGCAGTGGTGGGGCTGGAACCAGCAATCTTCTGATTACTAGTCCAGTGCCTACACCTGGCTACCCAACAGAAATGGTTCTTGGATTTAATCAATCATTTGGAGCCATCCTGAGAGCCAACCTTGGCAGTAAACTATCAGCCATAACATTAAAACCTCCTCCTTGTTTCTACACTCACTGTCCATTTTATCAGCTCCACTTACCATATAGAAGCACTTTGTGGTTCTACAATTACTGACTGTAGTCCATCTGTTTCTCTACATGCACCCCCTTTCACCCTGTTCTTCAATGGTCAGGACCCCCACAGGACCACCACAGAGCAGGTATTATTTAGGTGGTGGATCATTCTCAGCACTGCAGTGACACTGACATGGTGGTGGTGTGTTAGTGTGTGTTGTGCTGGCATGAGTGGATCAGACACAGCAGCGCTGCTGGAGTTTTTAAATACTGTGTCCACTCACTGTCCACTCTATTAGACACTCCTACCTAGTCGGTCCACCTTGTAGATGTAAAGTCAGAGACGATCGCTCATCTATTGCTGCTGTTTGAGTCGCTCATCTTCTAGACCTTCATCAGTGGTCACAGGACGCTGCCCACGGGGCGCTGTTGGCTGGATATTTTTGGTCGGTGGACTATTCTCAGTCCAGCAGTGACAGTGAGGTGTTTAAAAACTCCAGCAGCGCTGCTGTGTCTGATCCACTAATACCAGCACAACACACACTAACACACCACCACCATGTCAGTGTCACTGCAGTGCTGAGAATGATCCACCACCTAAATAATACCTGCTCTGTGGGGGTCCTGTGGGGGTCCTGACCATTGAAGAACAGCATGAAAGGGGGTAACAAAGCATGTAGAGAAACAGATGGACTACAGTCAGTAATTGTAGAACTACAAAGTGCTTCTATATGGTAAGTGGAGGTGGTTTTAATGATCCAGACTTACACAGTGACAGTACCAGGGCAGTGGTAGCTCAGCGGTTAAGGTACCTGACTAGTCATTCGAGGGGTTGCTGGTTCAACTTCCCTCAGCGCCAAGTTGCCACTGTTGGGCCCCTGAGCAAGGCTCTTATTCCTCAGTGATAATTGTAAGTCACTTTGGATAATAATGTCTGTTAAATGCTTGAAATGTGAATAAAATCCCAAGCGTGGCGTGATGTGGACGTCTCTTACAAACACTAATTGTGGACACTTCATTTAACGATGATTGTGTTTGTTTATTGTGTATATTCTGTCTTATTTAAGAGCCGTATGTGTACGTGTGTCCTCGGCTAATTTTAGAGATTAATATAACTCCATTTAGCATCAGAGCATTTAATAACTTCCATTAAACGCTGGCATGGCGAGTAAACGCTTCCCTGCGCTTCCTTTTAGTCTAAATAGACGTTTTAGCATGAATAACTTTTTTCCGAGAGCCCGATTCTCCAGGGTCTGCTTTTTCATTTGGTAAATACAGAGCCTCTTTCAAAACAAGCTGGGCTAATGGCCGGGAATGAGAGCCATTAGGCGGCTATCGACTGGAGATGTTTGTTATTACAGTAACTCAGATTGCACGAAGGAGCTTTTTTGGGGGGCGTTATGTGAAAATGCTCTGGATTGATGTCAATAAAAGTGACGCCAGAAAGGTAAATAATGATTTGGAGCCACGACGTCGAGAGGACAGAAAAAAAACCCCCACCGCTTTACAGAATGACTCCAGTATTAACTGAACAGCCAGGATGGATTCGCACCAGTGAGCAGGGTGATGGATCTTTACAACCTCTTGTTTTTTAGTATTTTATAACTTTAAAACCACTGAGGGGTGTAAAAAACTAAAAAAAAAAATATATATATATTTATAGAGCAGCTTTTCAAGAGGCCAAAGACCTTTCTCATGCTGTTCACCCACTGGTCGAAATGAAATGTTCAACGATGACATGAGTGTGATATTCTGCTGTCCACATATTTTTGGCTATGCTTGGCTTCAGTCTTCAGTCTGATGCTGTTGCTTTGTGTTGATTGGTAAATATTGGATGCCAGCTGGAAGACCAGTTTGATCTCAACAAGCACCATCTACGTGCAGGGACAGTGGTAGATTTGGGGGTACAATATTGGGCTATTAGTCTGAAGACTGTCAGTTTGAATCCTAGCTCTGCTATGCAGCCACTGTTGGACCCCTGAGCAAGGCCCTTAACCCTGTCTGCTCCAGGGGCGCCGTACAATAACTGACCATGTGCTCTGACTTCAGATAATTAAGGTCTTTCACCATCTACCGTACAGACTATTGTGAAAAGATTCAGGTAATCCAGAGAAATCACAGTTCCTCTAGGGCAACAGAAGCTCTCAGATGGAACTGCACAAGAAACCATTATGCTGCTGTGATAAATATAGCCACATGGGCTTGGGAGAACTTCAGAAAACTGTTGTCACTTAATACAGTCCGCCGCTGCATCAAGAAATGCAACCTGCAACTCTTAACCAAGAGAATTAAGTCTTGTTTTGGTGCTGGAATGGGGATTGTAGCCAAGTGACCTGAGTTCTGAATTTTTAGCAGACCTTTTTCTATATTAAGGACTTCTTTCTTGTGTCAAGAACATAAGGGACAGTAAACATTGCTCCATGCTTCTCCCATGCCTTTATCTTTGTCATGAGTATCCTTCCCTGGTGTTGGAACCAAACAGAGCAGAGCCCTTGTTCATCATCTCGAAAGGTTCCTCGTTGGAACCAGTTACAGACTGGAAGGATCAATGGTTTCATTCTATGTCAGATACCTCCTCAAGATCGCTCTGACACTGCGTCAAGAATACAACCTGCAACTCTTAACTGAGAGAATTAAGAAATCACTGAGTCTCGTTTCACAAAATGTTTTTTTGGAATGGGGTTTGTAGTTAAGTGGCCTGAGTTCCAGCGGTCTATAACTCTTGGCAGACCTTTTTCTATATTATGGACTTCTTTCTTGTGTCAAGAACATTAAGGAGAGTAAATGTCGCTCCATGCTTCTCCAACACCTTTATCTTTATTATGAGCATCCTTCACTGGTGTTGGAACCAAACAGAGCCAAGGCCTTGTTCCTCATTTTGAAAGGTCCCTGCTGGGAACCATTTACAGACTGGAAGGATCAATGGTTTAATTCTATGTCAGAAGAAATGCCACCTGAACCTTCAGAAGAATGTAAGAATGTCATCTGTCCATACACTGGATCTGATGTGTACCCTTGTTCCTCATCTTAAAAGGTTCCTGGTTGGAACCAATTACAGACTGGAAGGATCAATGGTTTCATTTTATCTCAGGTAGCTTCTCAAGATTGTTTCTATTATAAAGGTATTCCCGGGTGATTGAGTGGCACAGCGGTCTAATAGACCAGCCCTCAACCCTGAGATCTTGAGCTCTTGAGTTTGAATCCCAGGCGGTGCTGATGGTCTGGCCGTGCCTGACTGATGGAGGTCGATTGGGCATCATTGCTGGCGTACAGTCTCCTCGAGCACACCATACCTGTTAGCCAAGGAGACATAATGTGTGAAGATGTGTGGTCGAGTTCTACACAGAGCCTTAATACTTTGATATCGCCAGTTCGCCAGTTTAAGGGCCTCCAGGTTCGCCAGTTCGCCTCTACCTTCAGTTGCTTGGATTGCTCTCATTGCTGCTAAAGATGGATGAACCAGTTATTAAGGAGTGATTACTTTTTACCCTGGGTACCTTTCAACCAGCTGAAACTTGAAGGTCTACAGCTTCAGTCAAAACAACAAAAGTAAACAACAATCTTCTTCTCCGAGTGACTCTGAAGCAGCAGAAGAACACGATGCTGAGTAAGACGAGGTTTGTCAGCACCTGCTCTGGCACGATTCGGCTATAATCACACTAACAGAATGCAGCAGGACTTGGCAGATACGATTCTGGCTCGCTCGTGTGTAAGGATGACAGATATGATGCCGTGACCCCGTAAGACACCCGTGGAGGAGGAAGGGATTGAGAGGAGACGCCGTAAAGCAAACCCTGCGTGAATAGAAGCGGAATGGATTTTCTTATTTCCCATCAGTGCTCAGGAGGATTGAAGCTAATAAAAATCAGGCCAGCACTCACGGGGTTCGCTTTTCTGCCCGTCGCTTCTTTTCACCTCAATTAGTCGCTTTAGATGAGCATCAGCATTCCTCTGGTTCAACTCTGGTTAGATCTCTGACCTCTGTCTTTGTCTTTGGGTTTAGGTTTGAGAGGAGTTTCAGAAGGCCATTCAGAGACCAGTGTGTATTTTGGGTCCTGATTAAACACCCAGTTGCCTTCAAGATCGAGGAACTTCATTATTTCATTCATTTTTGTTATGAGACTTCAAACATCTCCAGATTATAATACTACCAACACCATGCTTTACACTTTCGGCCTATAGCAGACGCTTGTATCCAAAGCGACTTACAGTACTGTGACAGTATATTGTCTAAGCAATTGAGGGTTAAGGGCCTTGCTCAAGGGCCCAACAGTGGCAACCTGGCAGAGTTGGGGCTTGAACCAGTGACCTTTCGATTACTAGTCCAGTACCCTAACCACTAGGCTACAACTGTCTGTTATAAAGTGCTCGGTAAGCGATGGTATGACACCCAAGTTGGCGTCATGACGTCCACGTTTTTTACAGTTACATTCTTTGCATTTAGCAGACACTATAGGTCCTATAGCAGTATACAGTCTGAGCAATTGAGGGTTAAGGGCCCTTCTCAAGGGCCCAACAGCAGCAACCTGGTAGTGGTGGGCCCAATTTGCCTAATAGAACGCTTTTATTTGTCACACATACACATACAACAAAATCCTAGCTTAATTAAAAGCTGGGGTGCAGGGTCAGCCACTGTCCATCACCCCTGGAGCAGAGAGGGTTAAGGGCCTTGCTCAAGGGCCCAACAGTGGCTGCATGGCAGATCCTGGATTTAAATTCTCAACCTTTTGATTGATAGCTCTACCCTTTAGGCTATCATTGTCCTTTACAGTAGGTACAGTGGTTTTGAGACTTCTGGTCTCCTCCTTCAGACCTCCTTTAGATGTTCTCCGTGTCCATGTGATCAGCGAAAACTTCAGGCAAGCATTAACCTGCTTGACAGTGGACAGTCTACCTGAGTTCCAGCAGTTTATATTTGTTATATCATGGACTTATTTCTTGTGTCCAGAACATAAAGGACACCAAACGTCTCACCATGCTCCATCCTTCACTGGTGTTGGAACCAAACAGAGCCCAGCCTTTGTTCCTCATCTTGAAAGGTTCCTGGTTTCCTTGAAAGTTACAGACTGGAAGGATTAATGGTTTCATTTTATCTCAGGTAGCTTCTCAAGATTGTTTCTATTATAAAGGTATTCTTGGTTGATTGGGTGGCACAGCGGTCTAATAGACCAGCTTTCAACCCTGAGATCTTTAGCTCTTAAGTTTAAATCCCAGGCGGTGCTGACAGTCTGGCCCGGCATCCAGATGTGGGGTCGATTCCTACGTAGAGCCTTAATACGTTGGTATCACCTGGATATAGTTTTATGCCCTTTTGTGCTTCAATTCCTTAGTTATATGATGCTTGAGGTGTGACTGTCATTAATCTGTCGTAAAGCGTTGTAAGCAGATAAGAAACAACAGTTAGCACAGAAGGGAGGTTCCATATCAATGTGATATGGCTAGAGCAGTATAAAGGGAGAGCCATAGTATTTGTTTCTTGTTCTTCAGCTATTCCACTGCTGTATGAACCCACAATCATGCCAATAAATCCAGTCAATCCAGTAGGAGTTGTTGCATCGGCATCCTTGTGTCTCTATAGCACCTGACCAGGCCGGTGTTACCTCTAGTTCCGGGCGTGAGTGTCCCGCATGATAATTATTACCGATTGAATGTTCTTGATTAGTTTTCCACCGAGGATTTTTCTCTCTGCTGCTCTGTTGAGATCTTAATTTTGTTTTTTTATTCCCACCCTTATTTATACCCACATTTATAAATTCCAGCGATGGAGGAAAAGCCCGTAATCTCCAAACCGAGAGCTTTTTTCCACAGCAAAGTGGAATTTAAGTACCATCGAGATAAAGAGAGCTAATTACATTGCTAAGCCGGCTAACATAATAAGGGCATCTTAAACATCTTCAGCATCATTTGCAGCCCGAGTCGTTATTAAATCACGCTTTCATATCAGGAGGAAACTGAAGCAGGATAAACCAGGGAGGAGATTTTATTTGCTGTTTTTATATAGTTTTAGTTTTATTACAGCGTCCCAGGGAACGCTTTTATTATTCTGTTTTATTCATTTATTCATTTCAATTACTTTACCGTGGTAGGGCTGAATCCCGGACCGTACCTTGGAGAACGAGGCGATAGGGCAAGAAAACACCCTCATCAGGGCATCGTACCCTCAGCTACTCGCTCACAGGAGAGTCAATCCACCAAGTATAGAGACGCCATGTCCAACCGGTGGATTTGGCTATTTACCCACAGCCAGTGCAGACTGGTACATAACATCAGTCTTATGTGGAAAGTGAGGCAGCTGTAGCCTAGTGGTTAAGGTACTGGATTAGTAATCATAAGGTTGCTGTTTCATACCCCACCACACCACTGTTGGGCCCTTGAGCAAGGCCCTTAACCCTCAATTGCTTAAAAACTGTACACTGTAAGTCGATTTGGATCAAAGCGTCCCACTTATTGGCGAAAATGTAAATGCATCAGCATTTTAGGAATGGATCAGAGACTTCTGAGCTGAACGAATCACTCTTATGTGCTCTGAACTGGAATGGAAACGTCTAGGAGCAACATCAGCTCGGCCATGTAGCCACACCCGCTCACAGAACTGAATGGTAATGCTGAAGTACCGAGTTGTGAGTTCCAAACTGCCTCTGGAAGCAATGTGAGCATGAGGACCATTCATCAGGAGCTTTGTCTATTAGGTGTCCATAGCCAAGACCAAGTGCGCATTCACCATTTTTGCACCGGATGTGCCGTTGGCGCGTTGAGGTCACGATTGTTGCGCTTGTCACGGTGCTCAAAGTTCACCTGATTAAACTTTGACCCAGTTCGCCACTGACCTTTTCAAAGCTCCTCCAATGAGACAAACTGTTTGATATGAGGTGGTAAAAGCAACTCGAATAACGCTTAGCGTGACTTACTGTAGTAAAACAGCGAGTGAACTTATGAGCAGTAATAATGAAGAGAAGTTTAGTGCTCCTGTCTCCTTCTTTTACTACATTAAACCACGTTAAGCTTTATTTTCAACCAGAAGCGTTTTAGACTCTGGGAGAAGCTGATTCTGATTCTCACCATTTCTCAGAAGCTGGAGCTGTAACACAAGTTTAAAAGTGAAACAGGGAGGAGAATCCAGATAAACACAGATACATGTGGAGCTGTAACCCTGGATCTGACACTTATTCCACACTGATGCAGATTCAGCTCAGATTCACATGCTGGTGAGGTTTTACCGCTCAAGCCGAGCGCCGAACAAAGCATTAATTTGCGCAGAGACTCACGATTTTGTCACTTCTCATGTGAATGCACCTCAAATTTAAAGCATCATGCCGAGCTGGTGTAATATAAAGGACGCTGCCATTGGACTTAAGAGCAAATCAAGTGCTTTCTTTGGCATAATACTATCTAATACTATATAATACTATCATGATAGATGTCAGGTAAATGCTTTGACTGACTTTCTGAAGTTTGGTGGAAGAAGTGCTTTTCTGAGATCCAATATAGTTGCAACAGTTTGGGGAATGCCCTTTCCTGTTCCATCAGGGCATTGTGCACAAATCAAGCTTTTAAGAAGACATGCTTTATTAAGTTGTTGTGGAAGAACCTGACTGGCTTGAAGTCCTATCCAATACCTCAAGTCAAGTCAACTTTATTTATATAGCGCTTTTTACAACAGACATTGTCTCAAAGCAACTTTACAAAATCCAGGACCAACAGATACAAAAATCCCTGTTGAGCAAGCCGAGGGCGACTGTGGCAAGGAAAAGCTCCCTGGAAATTACAGGAAGAAACCTTGAGAGGAACCAGACTGAGCAGGGCCCGTCCTTCTTGGGTGGTCTGGAGGATACTTTCATACAAACACAGAATTAAATGAACTAAAAGTTATAACTGGCAATAAAAAATTTTTAACAAATAAATAAATAATAATAATAATAATAATAGAGTTATTATTCGGTCTAGTCTTCAGTAAAGTCCGTAGTGAGTTCTTGTCATTCTTGGTGCAATTACTCCAGACCCGTCACATCCGGCAGGAGCAGCATCGTTGTCACAGCAGTCTCGACTTCAATCCTTAACCTCGGCGGGTAAACAGGTTTCCATCAGAATGCCTGTGGGATGAATTGGAATGCAGACCCAGCATTAGTGTTCAGGCTTACAAGTTCACTAATCCTCTTGTGGCTGAGTGTAGGTAGGTAGGTTGGTAGGTAGGTAGGTAGGTTGGTAGGTCACTTTATTAATACCAGAGGGAAAGTCAAGTATCCCTGCGATCATGTTCCAGAATCTAGTGGAACTCTCTCCAGAACAGACACACGGGGGCTTCAGATGCGACGTTTCTGTGTTGGGCGTCTACAAACTTTCGACCCTGTAATGTAAACAGTTGTGTTTTGGCACGCTGACTCGCTGAACTGCTTCAGTAATTACCAGCGACAAGCTGGCGAGGTGTTTCACTGACGGGCTCCCTCGTGGGCACAGGAGGAATCCTGCTTCTCCTGGAGAACAACACACTCGGAATGTTTAACGATGGAGATAATGAGGGTAATTACAGAGTCAGATCAGAGACGCGCAAGTAACTCGCTAACGAAGACGCAGATTCAGAGGTACACTATACCGCCAAAAGTATTCGCTCGTCTGTCTTCACACATGTATGAACCTGAGTGACTCTCATTCTTAATCCACAGGGTTTAATATGATGTCGCTGCCCTTTGCAGCTATAACAGCTTCAACTCTTCTGGGAAGGCTTTCCACAAGGTTTAGGAGTGTGTTTATGGGAATTTTTGACCATCCTTCCAGAAGCGCATTTGTGAGGTCAGACACTGATGTTGGACGAGAAGGCCTGGCTCACAGTCTCCACTCTAATTCATCCCAAAGGTGTTCTATCAGTCAAGTTCTAGTCAAGTTCTTCCACACCAAACTGGCTCATCCACATCTTTATGGAGCTTGTGCTTTGTGCACTGGTGCGCAGTCATGTCGGAACAGGAAGGGGCCATCCCCAAACTGTTCCCACAAAGTCGGGAGCATGAAATTGTCCAGAATCTCTTGGTGTGCTGAAGCATTAAGAGTTCCTTTCACTGGAACTAAGGGACCGAGCCCGACTCCTGAAAAACACCCCCACACCATAATCCCCCCTCCACCACACTTTACACTTGGCACAAAACAGTCAGACAGGTACCGTCTCCTGGCAACCACCAAACCCAGACTCGTCCATCGCATCACCAGACGGAGAAGCGTGATCCGTCACTCCAGAGAACACGTCTCCACTGCTCTAGAGTCCAGTAGTGGCGTGCTTTACACCACTGCATCCGGTAATGTAAGGCTTGGATGCAGCTGCTCGGCCATGGAGACCCGTTCCATGAAGCTCTACACACTGTTCTGGAGCTAATCTGAAGGCCACATGAAGTTTGGAGGTCTGTAGTGATGGACTCACTACAGAAAGTTGGTGACCTCTGCGCACTATGTTCCTCAGCGTCCGCTGACCCGCCCTGTTATTTTACGTGGTAACACTCGGTGGCTGAGTCGCTGTCGTTCCCAATCGCTTCCACTTTGTTATAACAGCACTGACAGTCGACTGTGGAATATTTAGTAGTGAGGACATTTCACCACTGGACTTGTTGCACAGGTGGCATCACGGTACCACGCTGGAATTCACTGAGCTCCTGAGAGCGACCCGTTCTTTCACTAATGTGTGTAGAAGCAGTCTGCATGCCGAGGTGCTCGATTTTATACACCTGTGGCCACGGAAGTGATTGGAACACCTGAATTCAATCATTTGGATGGGAGAGTGAATACTTTTGGCAGTATAGTGTATCATTCAGAAAGTATTCACACCCCTGACCTGTCTTCATCGTGTCATGGACGTGAACAAACCTTTATAGGCGCCCTTTGGCAGCAATTATAGACGTACACTAGACATAGACTTTGCAGGAGTGTCTATGTACTTTTGGCTAGTGCTTTCTGTGTGGTCAGCTGTGTGTGTGTGTGTGTGTGTGTGTGTGAGCTCGCAGCAGGTCGGTGACTGTGCACCATGTGGTGGGTGACAGGGAACAAATATCATGACTGTGTTTTAGCAATCTATTACATAACCAACAGGCCCAGAACACCAGTGTGTGTGTGTGTGTGTGTGTGTGTGTGTGTGTGTGTGGCACTAGCAAGGACGACCGCATTCGATTTGTTAATGCAATTGAGGAGATTTAATAAATAAATGCATGAGGCCGTGTGTGTGTGTGTGTGTGTGTGTGTAAGTGAAATAGCAATGGCCACCCGTGTCACCTCGCTTCAATTGATTCGTTTCCAACCAGCG
>NC_086002.1:795000-825000 GCF_030014385.1 Trichomycterus rosablanca | reverse complement strand
GTCATTTATTTCTTCTTTTATTCACTCGTACGTTCACTCCTCCACCTTCTCCACGCTCTGGCCCAATTCTTTCTGGGTTTTGCTTCTTTCTTGCAACACCAACTTTAAAATTCTGTAGTTCCTTCTTCTGGTCCAACTTTTTTATTCTTGATGTTCTTTTATTGTGTTCTTGTTTCTCACCATTTGGAAAAAAACCTTTGTTAACAAAACCTTGACACTCTAATTATCGACACTCCTGCTTCTTTATGGCGCTTGTGTACAAGTTCATTTTGTGTTCATGTGCCTGGTAAAAACAATAAAGGAGAATAAAAGAATCAGGATCAGAAAGTCAGAAGAAGAGTAGAACAGTACATCACAACTCCTGAACTGAATCCTCCTGCAGGTCCGAGACTCTGATACTGAAGTTTTGGTTTTCCCTCCTGGCCAGTTTGTCTTGTTTTGCCTTTAACAGTTTCTAATAGACAGTCTGAGCGGTTTAGTTTACAAACTAAGTCACTGGGAGACCAGAAGAAGATCTGTGATTGTTCAGGGTTAGAATAAGACTAGAAGAGTCAGGAAATGTAATTAGCTGACAACTTTTAATTACAGTTTCTGACCTGCCTAACGAGCCCTCACATCTCACTGCTGAAGGGGCGTCCACACTTCTGCAAACACAAGCTTACTGCAGCAGTCGTGTCGACATAATAGGGCCAGCGGTGCCACACGTTCTGCACACAACCATTTTTCAGAATCAGAGAGTCAATGAGTCAGAGAATAAATGAGTCAAAATAAAAGAGTCAGAATCAGAAAGACAATAAAGGAGTCAGAATAAAAGAGTCAGAATCAGAAAGACAATAAAGGAGTCAGAATGAAAGAGTCAGAATAAAAGAGTCAGAATCAGAAAGACAATAAAGGAGTCAGAATAAAAGAGTCAGAGTTGGAGAATAAAAGTCATAATGAAAGATTCAGAATCAGAGAGACAATAAGAGTCAGAATCAAAAAGACAATAAAACAGTCAGACTAAAAGAGTCAGAACCATAAAGACAATAAAAGAATCAGAATAAAGGAGTCAAATTTGGATAGTCAAACCAAAACCAAATATAAAAAATTTAAACTATTTATTTATTTAATTCAAACCAGACTGAAAACTAAAAAAAAGTAAATAAAGTAATAAAATAAAATAATATGTAATTTGAAATAATAAAAAGGTGAAATAAATAAAAATAAGAACAAGACATTCATTATACGATCATGTTTAATAAAGCACCAGTGTAAATGTTTAATTCTCAGGCTTCCCTCGGCTCCATGTCTACCTCAAATATATAAATAATATAACATAATCCCTCAGTGCCTCGCCTCTGGTGGTATAGATTCCCGTGAAGGTTCTGAAGGAAACCTGACCTATAAATCAGCAGGTTATTAGTTCTTTATTTCCTCGTCTTGGTACTGCGTGTAGGTTTGGATGCTTTGGAGGCTGAGACCTTGATCTTGGTGGCTCTGAGGCAGCAGATTACAGGACTATAACGAGGCAGTATGCAGAGGTTCTGAAGAACCTGCAGAAGGTCACGCGCTGGAGGACCAAAATAAACCAAAGACGTCCCACATTCAGCAGATGAAGGTAAATCCAGAACCTCGGGTTTCCGGCGGCCGGGTTTTAGGATTCAGTAGCGGGGGGTTTCACCTGGTCCAATTTAAAGGTTTAGAGGAGACACTTCAAATAAAAGCAGGTACACGGGGTCTGCTGGAGCTGCCTCAAAACCGACTCTTTCAATTCAGAGCCGGTGGAGGGAGGCCCGGACACGAAAGGCTGAGAGACTCAGAACAGACGATCGATTTAGCTGCTGCAGATGTGAAAAATCAGGCAGAGTCAAAGAGCATTTAAAGATCACCAAAATCAGAGTCAGTGACTCTTTAAGAGCAATTTAGGACTCAATAAAAGAGAGACACAATAAAAGAGTCAGTATCAGAGAGTCAGAATCGGAGAAAACAAAAGAGTCAGAATCAAAGAGTCAGAATAAAAGAATCAAAATCAAAAAGACAATAAAGGAGTCAGAATAAAAGAGTCAGGATAAAAGAGTCAAAGTAAAAAAAAAAATTGATTCAGAAAAGATAGTCGAAATCAGAAAGTCAGAGACACGATAAAAGAGTCACAAACAGAGGGACACATTTAAAGGAGTCAACAAAAGAGAGCCAATAAAAAAATCAATCAGATAGACCATAAATGAGTTAGAATCAGAGACACAATGATTGAGTCAGATTTGAAGAGTCAGAATTAGAGGGACACATTTAAAGTAGTCAGAATAAAATAATCAATATCAGAAAGACAATAAATGAGTCAGAGACAATAAATAAGAGTCAGAATTAAAGAGTCAGAATCAGAGAGACAATGCATAAGAGTCAAAATAGTCAGAATCAAAAACACAATAAAGAGTCAGAATAAAAGAGTCAGAATCAGAGACACAATAAATAAGAGGCAGAATCACAGAGTCAGCATAAGAGTCACAATCAGAAAGACACAATAAAAAAGTCAAAATAAAATAGTCAAAATCAGTGAGTCAGAATCAGACAATAAGAGTCAGAATCTTTCAGTTTACATACAATCAGTCATTTACATTTTCAGCATATAGCAGAGCCTTTTATCCAAAGCGACTTACAGTTGTGATAGTATACAATCTAAGCAACTGAGGGTTAAGGGCCTTGCTCAAGGGCCCAACAGTGTCAACCTGGCAGAGGTGAGGCTTGAACCGGCAACCTTCTGATTACTGGACCAGTACCTTAACCACTAGGCTACAGCTGCCCAGTCAGACAATTAAAGAGTCAGAATAAAAGAGTCAGAATAAAAGAGTCAGAATCATAAAGTCAGAAATAGATACAATAAGAGTCAGAATCAGTCAGAATAAAAGAGTCAGAATAAAAGAGTCAATGAGATGATGAGGAGTGAAGCAGTAAATTTATACATGAACGTTAATAATTACAGGTTCATGTTTTAAGCTGAACTTTTACCCTGGTAAAAAAGCACATCAGTGTTTAACTGTAATAAAACGAGGCAGCTCGGAGAGCGTCGCTGCTAAAAAGAACCGATGTGGTGAGTTTCTGACTTATAAAGTCACGCTGTGTGATTAATATTGTTCCAGAATTATTTATCAGAGTAATAAATGTCACAGAACCAACACGAGCATCCTCTCATCATCACCATGGTAACCGCAGTAATCTGGCAGTAAAACAAATATATAACAGAATAAATAAAGAAAAGAATGAAAGTGAGCCGTGACACATCCATCACTCCACACGCCGACATGAGACGAAGCCGTTTCCCCTGCGCGCGGTGTCGGGACGGGTTTTGAACTAATGCAGCGCTGCAGTGACCCAGTTTTAACTGAGAACGCTTCCCGGAATAGCTCCGGTTTAAAAGAAATAAAAACGCTTCATTATATTCCAACATTATTATTATTCTCTCTCTCCCGACCCGATTTACCGTGGTACTTTTATTCTACTGCAGCTCAACATTAAACACCATCCATCTGAACCCGTCTGTGTGCTATACAATCAGCTTAAAACTGTTTATTCTCATGGAACATGACTGCAGGGATTTACTTCTGCTCATAATACCTCATTCACAGTCTGCTTTTCAGTTCATCCCTAAACTGTTGTGTACAGAATCAGAACATTTAAACCACTGAACATGGTCATATTAATATGTTACGAACAGGAGAGGGCAATCCCCAAACTGTTGCTACAAATCTGGGAGCCCACATTTCTGTAGCATTACGATTAATTATAAATCAAAACCACACAATCACATTAGGTTATTTTAAATTGTTTTACAATTCTATAACAAAAATAAATAAATAAATAAATAAATAAATAAATAAATAAATAAATAATACATAAATAAAGAATTACAATAATAATAAATAAAATAAAAATAAAAAAGTCTAAACAAAGTTTAAACATAAAAAACACTAAAAGCATTAAGGATTTGTTAAATTACTCAACAAATTAAAAATTAAAACTGTTATTTATTTATTTAAAAAATTCAAACCAGACAAAATGACTATAGTCTATAGACTTAGAAATATATTTATTTATGAAAATAAATCAGTGCATCTTATTAAAATTTCCTAATAACAAAACTAAAATACTTATAAATAACAAATAAGTGAAATAAATTAAAAAAAATAATAAGAAAACATGAACAAACTCACTTAAATACAGAATGTAACCTGGTTAAAAAAAAAAAGTATTACAACCACTTAAAAAATAAATGAAGCCTTAAATGAGTAAATCTATATAAAACTGGATCTATTAGATTATAAAACACAATTTTAATAAACATCTTTTTTTCTACTAAATAGAGAATTAAAATAAATGAGTTGGCGCAGGTGGCGGCTCTAATTGTGCAGAGAAAACATCATAATCTTTTAATTCTGTAGTAAAATATAAAACGTCCATCTGTGTCCGGTCCAGACGATCAGTCGGTTCGTTACACATTACTGATGGAGGACGGGACGACTGACCGAGCCGATAAAAACAACAGACCCGGGGGGTCAACGTGGAAAGAGACGTCCGACATCACAAAACACGTCCAGGAAACTAAAGCTAAAAAACTGAGGAATTCATTCATTTATTTATTTACTTATTTACTATTTTATTTAATGTCTCCATGGATACCCGGGCATCTTCATTACTGGCATCATGCATGACTTACTGTAGCAATTTGAATTAGGCAAATCTACATACTGGCATGTGTTCTGGAGATTGAACTTGGGTGCTGGATTTGTGTGCCACCTATTTATAGCCACCTGTTGCATGCCGAACAGCTTGGATCTGGTCAGTAGATGGATGAAAGACCTTCAGAAGTTTAATCATATACAATAACTGATAAGTGATGAGTAAAGAGTTGTGCAGCACCATTATTACAAGCTACCCTAAATAAAATAATTTCCAAAATAAAACATGAATAAAATAATTTCCAAAATAAAAAATAAATAAAATAATTTCAAAAATAAAAAATAAATAAAGAAAATAAATAAATAAACAAAATTATTTCAAAAATAAAATAAATAAAGAAAATAATTAAAAAAATAAATAAACTAAGTTGAATGAAAATGATTAAACATTAAAACACAAAAATCACCCCCCCATTGTAAAATCCTCAAAACAAAACCAAACATTAAAACTATATTTATTTATTTATTTATTTATTTAAAAACTATAAACACTGAGAACAAAAAATAAAACTATATATAATTAGAAATATATTTATTTCTGAACATAACAAATCAGTGCTTCTTATTAAAATTTCCTAAAAGCAGTACATAGAAATATAAAAGCAGACATAAAAAGTCGAATAAATAAAAATAAAGAAGCAGAAATGAACAAACTCACCTAAATATAAAATGCAGCCTGATAAAAAGTATTAAAACCACTTACAAAGTAAATAAAAAAATCAGATTTATGAGGTCTGGGTAAGAGCTCTGTGCAGTCACTGAAGCTTCCACAGTGAACGTGTCAAAGGCGACGTCTACAGTTGTTCTACAAGCACAAGATTCATTTTATAGAATTTATTTTAGACCCCTAAACAATGGACATGGCTAAAACATAAAGAGAATTATTCTTAGCGGTGTCTACATACTTTTGGCCAAAAACCATCGAGGTTGGATACGTTGTCTCTCACCGTATAGGTACGTGTGATATACCGCGCCCATCCGCCCTCCTGTCCTCCAGTCAGCAGGTTATTGTTTCAATCACACGGCGAGCCGGAGGGGGGCAAAATCGACCGAACTCCACCCCTCAACTTCCTTCAACTTCAGCTGCTTAAATCTGCACTGCAGTCGATGCCATCAGTCACAGTAAAGTGCGTCCCATTACTTACGGGAAACTGCACACACACACACACATACACACACATACACACACACACACACACACCTACAGCTGATTGATTTTGCTGTAACTGAGCATCCTTGCTAGAATTTCCACGAGCTGTTTTCTCCTCTAGTGAAAGAAAGTGGTTTAATCTGGTTCAAGTCTTCTGCAAAAGTTTGTGCACCCCTGATCAAACTCTGTACGTGTGTGTTATAGAAATATTACAGAAAAATGACACACACATGAAATAATAGAATAAATGAAGCTACGATACACAGCACAGCTCTCTTAATAGTTGAACGTAAACCTAGAACATCCAGCGATGGTGCGAGGCTTCATGTTCTGTCTCAATCGTGACCCCAGCGTCTACACAAATAGTTGTTAGTTTTCCAAATTCAGTCACCCGAGTCGTGTTTTAGCTGCTTTACTTCCACATCTCGGACATTTCGACTAAGTGATTGCTAACTGAATTGCCGTAGGATTGCTAGTATAAGAGGCGTTTCTGTGCTGTCGTGTGCTGTGCTGACAGTGTTTGATGTGTGTGTTACGTATTTGGTGACTCCATAATGAATGTAAAAGTGTGTTTCTCTACACACGTGATCGTCTCTGTGCTGCACCTCAAAAGAACAAAGCAGTAAAGTTTTCTGCTCGCCAGAGTTTATCTGTGTTCTGTTTCTTTCTTTCTTTATAAACTCTAAAGACGCTCGGTTACACCAGGACGCATCGTAGTGCAGAATAATCGGTAAACGTGAGGCACTGCACGAATGAAAAACCCATTTTCACTCATTACACGTTGCAGCCGCTTCTTTACTCCAGCCAACGATGGACTCTCATGGCGAACTGTATCACGTATGGAGAGCCACGCTATGCTCTCTGTGCTCATCCACCACTAATCCAGCAGCAATACAGAGAAACCTAATCCGTCTTTCCCTCAGACTAGCACCACTGAGACTCAAACTCAAGACCAGCGTATTAAATTGCTGGATCATACGAGAAAGGCAAGGAAGGTTTGACGCCACTAGCTGCAACTGTACACCCGATTCCATCCTTCAGACATGGCCACTTGTGTCCGTGGAGCGACTGACTGGGTTCCAGACTCGGGTCTCAGTGGTTTCGAGCCACCGGAGTGCCCCGAATTCCATGTCAGGTTGATTTTCTAAGTAAAACGAAATAAGCACATGTTCTGCAGCAGTGGTTCCCACTGATCCACGAGGAACCACGCAAGAGCTTCACCAGATTCTTCCCAGTTCCAGCATGATGGTGCCCCTGAAGATGAGGTTTGGTGTTGGTGTGGGTGAACTCAACCCCAGTGAACAGCATGGTTTTGCAATAAGGCTCACCTGATTCCACCACTCAAATTCTAAGCTGTGAAGTACTCCAGCCCTCGGTCGGGTATCTTTATGGTACCACTCAGTAATACAGTGTAATACAGTACAGTGCAGTACAGAGCAGTACAGTGTAATACAGTACAGTGCAGTACAGAGCAGTACAGTGTAATACAGAGCAGTGCAGTGTAATACAGTACAGGCCAGTAGAGCTAAGTACAGTGTAATACAGTACAGTGCAGTACAGTGTAATACAGTACAGTGTAATACAGTACAGTGTAATACAGTACAGTGCAGTACAGTGTAATACAGTACAGAGCAGTAGAGCTAAGTACAGTGTAATACAGTACAGTGCAGTACAGTGTAATACAGAGCAGTACAGAGCAGTACAGTGTAATACAGTACAGTGCAGTACAGTGTAATACAGAGCAGTACAGAGCAGTACAGTGTAATACAGAGCAGTACAGTGTAATACAGAGCAGTGCAGTGTAATACAGAGCAGTACAGTGTAATACAGTGTAATACAGTACAGAGCAGTAGAGCTAAGTACAGTGTAATACAGTACAGTGCAGTACAGTGTAATACAGAGCAGTACAGTGTAATACAGAGCAGTTTAGTGCAGTACAGCGTAATTAAGAGCAGTACAGTGTAATACAGAGCTTTGCAGAGCAGTACAGTGTAATACAGTACATGTCAGTACAGTGCAGTACAGTGTAATACAGTGCAGTACAGTACAGTTTGCTACAGTGCAGTACACTCTAGTATATCTCAGTACAGAGCAGTTTAGTGCATTGAATTGTAATTAAGAGCAGTACAGTGTAATACAGAGCAGTTTAAAGCAGTACAGTGTAATACAGAACTTTGCAGTGCAGTACAGTGTAATACAATACAGTGTCATACAGATCATTACAGTGTAATATGGTACAGTGTAATACAGATCATTGCAGTACAGTACAGTGCAATACAGTGCAGTACAGCATAATACAGTACAGTGCAGTATAGTGCAATACAGCTCAGTACAGCTTAATACAGTGTACTACTATGAGTATGTAGTCCTCCTGATCTGCTGCTAATTAAATGCTCACTGTAATATTTGGTAGCTGCCAGTGACTCAGTGGAGTTAAAATGTTAATGATGTTTTATTTTGGCTCAGTGATGCTCACTGCAGTCCGACACAAACCAGAGCCGTTATCATCACTGCTTTATTACACACCTTCAGTTCTGAATAAACAAACACGTTCTGAACCAGCCGTGAACTCCTTATCGTTTTGTGCTTCAGTTTCTGTTAATCCTGCATCACTGCGGCGCGGCGTCGGCCCGGCCTGCTCATTACCGCCCTGTACCCAAACATAACACCCCGTCGGCTCGCCGGTGCGTCCGTCTGTTCTCCGCCCGGCTCCTGATCAGCTCTGGATCTCTGCTAACAATGAATCAGATACTCGCTCGGATTACAGATCAGGTCGACTGTAGTGAAAACACAGTCTGTTGTTTGCTTTGTGAGGTCTGCGTCATCTACAACAACAACAACAACAACAACGCTTCAGACCGACGGCTGTGAAATCTACAGCGCAGGAAGGTACGTCCCTAAAAATATATATAATTAAAAATAATTATAAATATGTATAATAATAAATCATGGGTTGAAGAAAACATCTTTATGTTTATTTATACATGTTTAATTACCAAACGTTGACTCCACACCGAGAATTTACAGCTCACGCTTGTAGCTTCATTGTGTCCGATACCAAAGGCAACCATCAAAAAAACAAACAAGCGCAAATAGTCAAAACGAGGCCACAGACGTTCGACTGCTGCGTTTGTGATGTTTGTTTTAGGATCACAGCATCACGACTCGGATAAAACACGTCCTTAAACTCCAGCCGCTCTCCATCGGTCAGACATCCATTCCGTTTGAAGTCACTGGAAACTATGAAGGATGGAAGGACGTCTGGAAGAAATCCGTAACTGGTGGTTCCCAAGTGGTACCCGGCGTCTCGGCTTCACACAGGATGAAGGAGCTTTGTCTGGCTGAGAAGAATAAAAGCTGAATCCAGTCTCAAGGATTTCATGCGTTCAGAACCTCAGAAGTAAACCTGGCAGATGGTTGATGGACGTTCTTTACACCAGGGTGTTCCTCCATGATTTTTTACACGACCCAGGTAACACAAACAACGCATCTTATTCTCTCTATACAAGATGTAACATAAAGCCTCCACAAGGGGGCGCTCACGTACAAGTGCGACCCAGGGCTTGAAAACCATTCTCCAATTCTCATTTGGTTTAGTCATAGCCATCACATCCCAGCTTTTAGTCTGAGGGTGAAGGATAACGTACGTCTTCCAAGATGTGATCCATCTATTCCCAAAATGTCCAAACCTCCCAACAGCGTAAAAAGGAGCTACACTTTAACCCGAACAGCATGGACTAGTGGTAGCTCAGTGGTTAAGGTATTGGTCTAGTCAGGTTGACAGTTGTTGGGCCCCTGAACAAGGTCCCTAACCTTCAATTGCTTGCATTGTATTCAGTAAATGTAACACTTAATAGATCAGTGGAAGCTCAATGGTTCAGATACAGGACTAGTAATCATAAGGTTTCTGGTTCAAGCCCCCTTATCACCATGTTGCACATTTTCCACCAACTAAAAACGCAACCAGAGAAACGATCTGATCAGCTGGTCTATACCGAGGGTTCACAAACTTTCTCCAAGCTCAGTTCTACAACTGTTCTGTTTTGTGACTGAAGCCTCTGTGTTCACTGTCGATCCTGCTCGACTGTGGACGATGACACGTGTCCCAGTAGATTTACATTAACAGTCCTGCTTCTTCTCTTCTCTTCTCTTCTCTTCTCTTCTCTTCTCTTCTCTTCTCTTTCTTCTCTTATTGCTCCTCTCTTCTTTTCCCTCCTTTTTCTTCTCGTCTTCTCTTCTTTCTCCTCTCTTCTATTCTTGATTTTCTCTTCTCTTTCTTCTTGTTCGCTTCTCTTTTCTTCTCTTTGTTCTTATTTCTTCTCTTCTTTTCTCTTTTGTCCTCTTGTCTTATCTTCTCTTCTCTCTTCTTTCTCTCATCTTCTCCTTTCTTCTCGTTTTCTTTTTTTTTTTCTTTTTTGACTGTGGACAGCGACACATGTTCCAGTAGCTTTTAGTTCATGGCATTTCTTTATCCTATCTGCCCATTCCTTTCTTGTCAGAGACCACTGTTCCATGTACTTTTTAATGGGTGCAGTTAAACTTTTCCTCTTTATTAGGAATCAGGAGGTCAGTCTCATGAGAACGTTTCTACACAGTCACGATCATTAATGATTCTTTCTCCTGTTTTACTGCAGTTGTTCTTTCATTAGCGGTGAGAATAAAATACGTGAGCAGTTACTGATGTTTTTATTAAAGAAGCCACTTGGTACCCAAAGTAGAAGAAGAAAAAAGTGATTCTACATTTATAAGTGACGCTCGGGAGCAGCTTTAATACCGTTTAATACCGCTTAAAACCACTTAATACCACGTAATACCACTTAATACGGTTTAATACCATCACTTGGACTAATAGGATTGGCGGTGGTGCTGAGGCTCAGCAGTAGGGAGGCGCTTTTTTACGGCGGGTATAAGGAAGTGAAATTTACAGCGGGTGGCCAGAAGTTGTGAGTCAGTCCTCCTCAGCCCGACACTTCCCACATATTAACCCATAAATTAGCGGCTGCGCCGTAGAGCAGCACCGATCCGCCGGCGGACGGAGAATTCCTCACCGAGTCTCACCGCGGAGAGAGACGAGAGATTTTAATATGGTTATATCAGCCCAATCGTTAATAACTGCTGACCTGTCTGTCTGTCTGTCTGTCTGTAACAGCTTCAGTATCAGTGCTGCTGACCTGAAGACCCACTGATCCACTGTACACAACACACAGCAGAACATCTAAATCTCCTGTCTGTCTGTCTGTCTGTCTGTCTGTCTGTCTGTCTGTCTGCCTGTCTGTCTGTAACAGCTTCAGTATCAGTGCTGCTGACCTGAAGACCCACTGATCCACTGTACACAACACACAGCAGAACAGCTAAATCTCCTGTCTGTCTGTCTGTCTTTATTTCTGCCTGAATCCTGTCTGACTGTGTTTTTGTCTGCCTGTCTATATTTCTCTCTGTCTTTGTTTCTCTATTTCTGTCTGTCTTTCTCTGTCTCTTTCTTTCTTTTTCTGCCTGTCTTTCTTTCTTTCTTTCTGTCTTTGTTTCTTTCTGTCTGTTTGTCTGTCTGTCTCTGTCTGTCTGTCGCTCTCTCTCTTTTTCTTTCTTTCTTTCTTTCTTTCTTTCTTTCTTTCTTTCTTTCTTTCTTTCTTTCTTTCTTTCTTTCTTTCTTTCTTTCTTTCTGTCTTTGTTTCTTTCTGTCTGTTTGTCTGTCTGTCTCTGTCTGTCTGTCGCTCTCTCTCTTTTTCTTTCTTTCTTTCTTTCTTTCTTTCTTTCTTTCTTTCTTTCTTTCTTTCTTTCTTTCTTTCTTTCTTTCTTTCTTTCTGTCTGTCTGTCTGTCTGTCTGTCTGTCTGTCTGTCTTTCTGTCTGTCTTTGTTTCTTTCTGTCTGCTTGTCTGTCTGTGTCTGTCTGTCCCTCTCTCTCTTTTGTCTTTGATTTCCACTATTATAAATTAATGCAAGATCTTGATAGCTTTGAAGGAATATGGTGTTGTAAAGAAGCCCTATGCAAAATAATTGAATACGCATTGCATTTTACTTTCTAATTATGCCCATTTTTATGCTTTGCATTATGTATGCACTCCGAGGTTGTAAAAGACTTGTTACAGTAAATATTGTAATAAAGGTTTCGTTAAAATCTCAAAAAAAATCTCTCTTTCTTTCTTTCTTTCTTTCTTTCTTTCTTTCTTTCTTTCTTTTCATCTGTCTGTCTGTCTGTCTGTATGTGTCTTTCTTTCTTTCTGTGAACGCTTGAATCCATTTATGATCTTTCTCCACCCTGACGTTGCCCTGCTGTTTAAACCCTGAACCACAATGCACCCTCCACCATACTTCGGTGTTTTTTGTTTGTTCTCCCACACACAGTGAAGATGTGAGGAACATCTATAACGTACCAGCATTGTAAATCACCATCGAGTTCTTTCTTACCCTCCTGCAGCAGTGCATGATGTGCTCTAGGTGTAATCTTTGCATAAACTTCACTTCTTTATTTTTGATCCATGTGTGTGTGAATGATTGAACAGACAAATGAACATATGAATGAATGAATGTGATTTGAGGTGGATTATTAACCTAAACTAACTCATAATACTTGAGATGTTTGTGATTATAATGTACTGGATGCCAGTGTGGGCACCGTACAGCGGGCACCGTACAGCGGGCACCGTGTTCAGACACCAAGTAAAACCAGAGAGTCGATGTTATTGGGTGTTTATTTGTATCTGAGCTGTTTCCACTTCATAAACCAGATTTTAATAAAGCGTTGTGCCGTGCCGGTTCCCTCTCTCACGTCTTGATTTATATTTGGTCTGGGCGTGGAGCGAATGCCAACCGGCTCGTTTTCTCTTTTATTTACTATTTTATTCTGAAACAAATTGTGAGTTGACACAGCGAGTCAGAAACCCGACTCAGCGAGAGAAACCCTGAGAGAGCGTCTCTCCGCTCCGGCTTCTCTTTGAACTGGGCCGAATTCTCAGGCTGAGAGGGCGCGAGAGCTCCCGTTTACTCAGGAAATGGGTTTATTTACTGCTGCTGCACTATTTCTCCCAAAAATACTGCCGTCAGATCAAAGCAGAGCAGCACAGACAGCACGAAAATACAGACAGACAGCACCAAACAGCTTCAAATAATCAGAGCTAAAACATCTGCGGTCATCCTGGAAATTTAAAGCAGCCAATCCACCCTCTGCATGGTGCTGCTGCACTATTTCTCCCAAACTACTGCCTTCAGATTAAAGCGGAGGAGAACGCAACAGCAGACAGACAGATGGAAATACAAACTGACAGACAGACAAAAGAACAGACAAACAGACAGAAAGACAGACAGACAGACCGAAATAAAGACAGACCGACAGACAGACAGACAGACAGATAGACAGACAGAAAGAAAGGCAGACAGAAAGAAAGAAACAATACAGATAGACAGAAAGACAGACAGAGAGGAAGACAGAAAGAAAGATAGACAGACCGAAATAAAGACAGACAGAAAGAAAGAAAAGAAAGACAGACAGACAGGCAGACAGACCGAAATAAAGACAGAACGACAGACAGAAAGACAGACAGATCTAAATAAAGACAGACAGACAGAGCTAAAAAAATCGGGGTTCATACAGGGAATTTAGAGCAGCCAATCCACCCTCCACATGGTGGTGCTGCTTGTAGTATGGTTGAGAAGAGACCTGGTCACAGTCTGAGGGGTCTGGAACCCTGAACCATGATGCACCCTCCACCACACACACAGGAACATCTAACGTACCACCATCAGGGTTCTTTCCCCTCCTGCAGCAGTGCACTGTGTGCTCTAGGTGTGATCTTAGCAGGTGTTTTATATCTAGAGAGAGGAAGTGCAGTACTGTGATAGCGTCACTATTATTCCCCCGCTTCGTTTCTACTCCAGGCTGTGAGATTAACCCCGCCCCCTCGATGATTAAACCCTGTATTATTTCCTTTGATCTTTCCGGGCGTTTGCTATGAAGCGGCGCTTTAGCGTCTGTTCCGTTCCGTCCTGCGGCGTTATCAGCGTCTCTGCACATGTAGCCGCGCGGCTAACTCATTCAGCGCTGAATTATGGGTCGGCACGTCTGCGTCCGCCGCTCGCAGATACCTGCTAACCAAAACAATCAGCCGCTCGGAGATTAGTTTCCCCGTGGAGGATCGACCGCGCCCGTCCCACACCGAGGAGAGGAACAGCAATCTAATCATACAGGAATTTATACTGATCAGCCATAACATTAACACCACCTCCTTATTTTATCAGCTCCACTTACCATATAGAAGCACTGTGTAGTTCTACAATTACTGACTGTAGTCCATCTGTTTCTCTACATGCTTTGTTACCCCCTTTCACCCTGTTCTTCAATGGTCAGGACCCCCACAGGACCCCCACAGAGCAGGTATTATTTAGGTGGTGGATGATTCTCAGCACTGCAGTGACACTGACATGGTGGTGGTGTGTTAGTGTGTGTTGTGCTGGTACAAGTGGATCAGACACAGCAGCGCTGCTGGAGTTTTTAAACACTGTGTCCACTCACTGTCCACTCTATTAGACGCTCCTACCTAGTCGATCCACCTTGTAGATGTAAAGTCAGAGACGATCGCTCATCTATTGCTGCTGTTTGAGTCGCTCATCTTCTAGACCTTCATCAGTGGTCACAGGACGCTGCCCACGGGGCGCTGTTGGCTGGATATTTTTGGTTGGTGGACTATTCTCAGTCCAGCAGTGACAGTGAGGTGTTTAAAAACTCCAGCAGCGCTGCTGTGTCTGATCCACTCATACCAGCACAACACACACTAACACACCACCACCATGTCAGTGTCACTGCAGTGCTGAGAATTATCCACCACCTAAATAATACCTGCTCTGTGGGGGTCCTGTGGGGGTCCTGACCATTGAAGAACAGCATGAAAGGGGGTAACAAAGCATGTAGAGAAACAGATGGACTACAGTCAGTGATTGTAGGACTACAAAGTGCTTCTATATGGTAAGTGGAGCTGATAAAATAAGGAGGTGGTTTTAATGTTATGCTTACATAGTCCGGCATCCCGCCCTAGCAGACCCGTATCTGCTGCAGGCACTGCCAATTATGCCCACTAGATGGCGCCCAGCCGACCGGTGGCAACGGCGAGTTTAGAACCGAGTAGTTCAGGATCTCAGCGCTGGTGTGCTAGTGGAATATCCCGCTGCTCCATCTGGGTACCCTTAAATCTACCTTATTTACTCCGTTCACTTTCTGTACTGCACCAGAACATGGAGCTACCACCACCGTGCTTCACAGTAGCTCCAGCGCTGTGCTCATGTAGTTCATGATAAACCTGATTTACATTCTGACCCTGACAGTGAGACCACTGTTCCATCTACTTTCTACTTAACACTGCAATCTATTGAAGTACCATCGTTTCAACGTTTTTAGCCGAAGCTGTGAAGAAGGACGGAGGAACAGAACACCGGGAGCATCTGAGCCGTTAGCCGTGACACGGCGTCCGCCGAAGGTCATGCGCGGCGCTAATTGCTGTGATTAAACGCCACATTCAGTCTGCCATTAGCATCTGGTCAGTCCTCCGTCCTGGTGTATTAGCATTTTCATGAGGCAGGCCCACTGCCAAGCACCCATAATGCCCCGCCCCCCCACAGCACAGCACTCACGCCAGCGCACACATTCATCATGCTAATGCGCTCGCTAATGAAAACACCGCGTCTGAGCGTGCTCACTTCCGCTGGGTCCTCAAAAAACCCCGAAATAATTCTGAGGTGAAACCGGCAAAGTCACGTCCCCCCGTCAGACTCGCCGAAAGTATCGGGACGCCAGAGTCACCGTCAGACTCACCGAAAGCGCTGAATTATGGGTCGGCACGTCTGCGTCCGCCGCTCGCAGATACCTGCTAACCAAAACAATCAGCCGCTCGGAGATTAGTTTCCCCGTGGAGGATCGACCGCGCCCGTCCCACACCGAGGAGAGGAACAGCAATCTAATCATACAGGAATTTATACTGATCAGCCATAACATTAACACCACCTCCTTATTTTATCAGCTCCACTTACCATATAGAAGCACTGTGTAGTTCTACAATTACTGACTGTAGTCCATCTGTTTCTCTACATGCTTTGTTACCCCCTTTCATGCTGTTCTTCAATGGTCAGGACCCCCACAAGACCACCACAGAGCAGGTATTATTTAGGTGATGGATGATTCTCAGCACTGCAGTGACACTGACATGGTGGTGGTGTGTTAGTGTGTGTTGTGCTGGTATGAGTGGATCAGACACAGCAGCGCTGCTGGAGTTTTTAGATACCGTGTCCACTCACTGTCCACTCTATTAGACACTCCTACCTAGTCGGTCCACCTTGTAGATGTAAAGACAGAGACACATATACCTACATACACACATATATATACATACCTACACACACACACACACACACACACATATACAGTATATATACTGTATATATATATATATATACCTACACACACTCTGAAACACAAAACTTTGGAGTATGTCTGTGGGGATTTATGTCGCATTTGAACACACACACACACACACACACACACATCCACCAGAACAAACACTTTGGAGGATGTCTGTGGGAATTTGTGCTGTCTAAATACTTTTGACTGGAAGGCAGCGTCTGTTAAAGTGCGTGTGAAGGTCGTATAAAGGTCGTAGAAGGGCGTGTCTCGATCATTCAGTCACAGCAGACGAACCGCTGCAGAGATCACTGAATTACCAGGAGAACCCTGGACTACGCGTCTCTCCCAAGTGCTCCTTTAACATCAAATGTTTTGGGACACACAGAAAACCGACTGTAATTGCTCCTGCAGAGACTTGTGGGTAAATCCCAGCGATTCAGCGGGAAGTGACCCGTGCTAGCATGGCTGTTACTATCCTGAACGCTTTGTGCTAGTTTGCGCGGCGGCGTGTGAGGGGAGCGCTCTGAGAGCTAAAGTGTGACACGCTGCTGTGTGTGTTAGCCTGATTGCTTTATTCCGCCGAGACCCGAGGCTGTTAGCGTGGGCGTCGCTACGCCGCCTCTCTCGCTAACACCTCTGCCCGTCGCTAAGTTAGCCGACGTGAGTGGCCCCACGAGTGCAGAACATCAAACAAATACAGATAACGATCTGTGACACGCGCTAACGAGCGGCTCTCACGGCGGAACACCGGAGTTCCTCAGTTCAAACCCTGTCCTTCAAACTCAGGGTGATATAAAGCTGGCTCGACTGTGGACGGTGTCCCCCATGTTCCACCAGCTTACTGATAGTGAGAACTGATCTGTAATTAGTGCTTCCAGACACGTTTCCTCCCAGGATAAGGGGACGGTTTGGTGTTTAAATGGGCACAAATCCCTACAGACACACTCCAAAGTAAACAAATAATAATAATAATATAATAGTAATAATAATAATAATAGTGATGACAATAATAATAACAACAATATTAATAATAATAATAATAACAATAACAATAATAATAATAATAATAATAATAATAATGACAATAATAATAATAATAATAATAATAATGACAATAATAATAACAACAATGTTATTAATAATAATAATAATAATAATAACAATAATAATAATAATAATAATAATAATAATAATGACAATAATAATAATAATAATAATAATAATAACAATAATAATAACAATAATAATAATAATAATAATAATAATAACAATATAACAATAATAAAAATAATAATAATAATATAAATAATAATAATAAATATAATAATAATAATAATAATAATAATCATAATAATCATAATCATAATAATCATAATAATAACAATACAATAATAATAATAATAATAAATATAATAATAATAATAATAATAATGACAATAATAATAATAATAATAATAATAATAATAATAATAATGTTTTTAATTAATACATGATTTAATTAATACCTTAATTTTATCCTGGTCTGTGTTGTCTGTGTGGTATGGAAGCTACAGTGCTGATTTGTTAGCAGGGAAGGTACCATGTGGGTGATTGGTGCCAGTGGAACAGGACCAAGTACAGCAGCACCATGTGTTAGCGTTTAGCTTCCGTAACAGCGGAGGAAGCGCCGAACCCCTTCATCAGCCCCCCCTCCCGACCGTGCAGAAACGACACAAAACGCTCTTAATTGAGTCGGAAATCAGATGAACACGTGTTGGCATTTTCGCTGACTGGCACTGGGCTCGGTGCGGGCGCGGGTGTAATCAGTCAGGATGGTGCCAGGCTTTAATGACCCCCCCTCAGCCCCCCCACTGAGGCATACAGCAGCTGATAAAGCTGTTCACCTGTTTCTGGGTAATCAGGATGCGTCACACATACGGGGTACATCAGTTCAGGAGAGGGGCGTGATTTACACCCCACTGCTGTCTCAGAGCTCTGGCACCAGGCAGGTACCTGACGGTGCTGAAATGGGCCCCGTCCTCTGGGTACGATCACTCCAGCAGCGGGCATCGTTTATAACCATGTGATGTGGTGCTCCTCTGTCAGATCCTTTTACTCTACTGTTACCGTGCCAAGGCTGCCAGTTGGTACCTTTTGTTTTGCCCTGACAGGAACATCAATTATACCGGCGCCCAAATTTACAATGCAGGAATGCAGCGGGGCGGAGGTGGGCGAGAACTTTATGTGGTCCAGGCTTTGGAGGGGTTCATCACAGAACGCCACAAACAAAACCCACTTAGTTCTTATCACTGATTATAATAATAATAAAATAATAATAATAATAATAATAAATAAAAATAATAATAATGAATAATATAATAGATAATAATAATGAACAAATAATAATAATAATAATAATAATAATATTAATAATAACAATAATAATAATGAATAGATAATAATAATAATAATAATAATAATAATAGTAATATAAATTAAGAAGTAATAATAATAAATAACTATAATAAATACAACAAAAATAATAATAATAATAATAATAATAATAATAGTATTAATGATTATAATTATATTAATCATAAAAACAAAACGAATTATAACAAAAAACAAAAAAAAAGATTAAAAAAATATTACAAATATTAATATAATAACAATAGAAAAGTAAGAAAAATATAACAAAAACAACAAATAATAATAATGATTACTTATTTTTAGAATACTAATAATTACATTAAGAAAATTCAGAATAATAATAAGAAAAATAGTAATAAAGAAAACTAATCACAGTAGTAAACAAAATTAATAATAATAATATTTATTACCAAAGAGAAGTACCAAAAGAAAAGTAATAGAAATAATAAAAGTAAGAAAAATTAAAAAACAACAATAATAATAATGTTAATAATAATGTTAATAATAATAATAATAATAATAATAACAATAATAATAATGAATAGATAAAAATAATAATAATAATAATAATAGTAAATATATAAAGTATAAATTAAGAAGTAATAATAATAAATAACTATAATAAAAAATAATAAAAAATAAAAAAAAAATAAAAAAAAAATATGAATAATAATAATAATAATAATAATAATAATAATAATAATAATAATAATTAGACGTGATTAAAACTCATTTGAACAGGTTTTCTACCCTCAGTAAGTGATTTTTGTAGCTCAGCTCTTGAGCAGAACGTGTTCGAGGTAAATACTCGAGGCCTCTTTCATTTATTATTCAGGTTTTAATAATCGTGCAGCATCAGCAGAACCAAAATCAGCAGCGTCGCAGAAACTGAAACTTCAGCCACAGCGGAGATTTTCTCCTCATTTATTCACCTCCATCCTCCCGATCCGAACACATCCACACCGCCGCTACTGAAGCGTGGAGCCGCCGCCATCAGCCAACACGCCACTGACATTTCTATCTGTCTGATAAGCAGGTCTGATTCCACACGTTTAAATCCCGGCGGCCCCGGGCGAGGCCGAGCCGTGTACGACGAGAGGAAGGTTCGGGTTCGACTGAAGGATGGTCTGTCACCTCGGCGTGATATGAAAGCCCGAGAGAGGACGGGAGACACGTGGGACGTGTAGCGCTGGGCGGCGGCGGCGGCGTGACTGACGGGCGGCGGGGGGGGGGATAAATTGCTTTTTGAGAAGCCTGACAGATAAACGGCGGCGCTGAGTTTCAGCTCGACTCCTCACGCTGAGAACAGAGACGGAGGTCTGAAATATCTCCAGTGTGATCACATCCTGATACCAACACTGAGAGAGAGGGTTTAACTGCTAACGGTACAGGACTCACCCCCGGGGAGAGGTCAGAGGTCACAAGGAATTACAGTACTTACCCCCCGGGGAGAGGTCAAAGGTCACGAGTCATTAGCTCCATCTGTAATTACAGTAAACTGACTGAATGAACGATTTTGTTGATTTTTTTCTTTATCTTCATTTGTGACTCTAATTGGGACTCTAACTGTGACTGTAACTGTGACTAATTGTTGTGACCGTACTTGTGACCGTACTTGTGACTCTAATTGTGACTCTAATTGTGACTCTAATTGGGACTAACTGTGACTGTAATTGTGACTCTAATTGTAACCCTAATTGTGACTCTAATTGTGACTCTAATTGGGACTAACTGTGACTGTAATTGTGACTCTAATTGTAACCCTAATTGGGACTCTAATTGGGACCGTACTTGTGACTCTAATGCGAACATAACTGTGACTCTACATTTACATTTTCGGCATTTAGCAGACGCTTTTATCCAAAGTGACTTACAGAACTGTGACAGTATACAGTTGAAGCAATTGAGGGTTAAGGGCCTTGCTCAAGGGCCCAAGAGTGGCAACCTTCTGGTTACTGATTCAGTACCTTAACCACTAGACTGCAACTCTAAGTGCTGTGAACCTAATTGTGACTTTAATAGTGACCCTAATAGTGACTGTACTAATGACTCTAATTGTGACTCACTAAAACTAAAACTGACCCTCTCCGCACCATTACAGTCTATGTAAATGTGAAACAAGTATCAGTGGGCGGAGTCTCATCACATACCACAGTGATTTAACAGACTCAGAGACCCCCTCAGAGACCCCCCTCAGACACTCCCTACAGAGACCCCCCTCAGACCACCCCTGGTAGTTGGACTGTGTGATGAATAATTACTGACTGGTACTGATGGAACAGTTGAATCAGACGGACCCCGCCCGCCGACCCCTCAGAGACCCTCCTCAGACCCCCCCTGTAGTCGGACTGTGTGATGAATAATTACTGACTGGTACTGATGGTACCCCGCCCGCCGACCCCTCATACCTTGTCTCTCCTTTGATCTTTTCTCTCACGGTGTAATTGCTCTCTTCATTATTCAGTCACAAATTTAAGGACGGGGGTCAGAACGTCCCGCCGGACACGAGGGGATATTACAGAGAACAGAGAGATTTTACCTGAAATAGAAAACTAGCATCAGCGTTACTGAACCTCGTCCACCGGGCGCATTTGGGACGAATTGGAACCTCAGCTGGCAGCAGGAGAAGGTTTCTTCTGGAAGGTTCTTCAGCTCCCCGCTGTCTGAGAGGAGCTGGATTCTGATAACACCAGCGTGTTCTTCTCCTCATCGATTTGTTCTGGTGAGAAAAAGCCTTTCATCATCACAATCCTGTTCTCACCGTGTTAAAAAACCTGGTGCTATCAAAACACCCCTCTATACTGATGCCCTCAAAAATAGATTTGTTTTTTGATCTTACAGCTGAGCTTCTTCTCCTCCTGGAAATCCTGTGGATCCAGTGATTCAACAACTGATTCATTGACTCGTCACCCATGAGTGATTCATTCTGGTCAGGGTCAAGAGGGGTCCGGAGTCCACCCTCAAACAATGAGGAAACACAGAGTGCCGGGCGGAAATCAGTTCATCACAAAACATCACATGAAGGTATTCGAGTGAACCCTCACGCAAAGAAAGCAATCGACTAAGCTTGATGGTCATCTTCTATGTATCTAGAAGGCTTCACAACACACATGGTGTCTCATGGGAATCTAATCAGAAGATCATTCAAGATGACATTGATGTAAGACCTGAACCTGGCAGGAGACGTTCCGATTCATCCCAAAAGTGTTCAGTAGGGTTTGAGGTCGAAGCTCAGTGAATGTTTCCAGAGTTTCTTAAGTTCACTCCAAACTGCTCAAACCATTTCTTTATGGACTATGGATTCTTGCTGAAGCAGTGAAGGTCCTTCCCCAAAGTATTTGCACCAAGTTGAAGGCCCTTCCCTAAACATTTGTCACACAGCACAAAGTTAAAGGTCCTTCCCCAAATTATTGGCACAAACCATTTCTTTATGGACCTCACACTGTGGACATTCCAATTCATCCCAAGGTGTTCAGCAGGGTTTGAGGTCGAAGCTCTGTGAAGGTCACCGGAGTTCCTCAGGTTCACCCCCAACTGCTCAAACCATTTTGCTATGGACATTGGGTTCTTGCTGAAACAGTGAAGGTCCTTCCCTAAACTATTAGCACAAACATAATATAGGAGCTCAGACTTGAGTTCTGAACTTTGTCTCTCAGTCTGATAACCTGCTGAGTATAAACCTGGATCCTTCACTCTGAAGTTTGGAGTTTGTCCTTCCTGAGACCCGAGCTTCACCCCTGTACCTCAGACACGCCGGGCACTCTAACTCCCCCCCCCCCCCCATGGTCTCCTCCCTCAGAAGAAGTGTGATTTATTTCTGACGTGGAGGGTGGAGACACGCCCGTCTGAAGGTTCGGAGCTAAAAGCTGCAGCAGGACGAAGCGTCTCATTAGTTGTGGAGACAGAAACGTCCATCAGCCGCCGCCGGTGCTCCTCACGCTCCATTAGAGAGGCCGACGGACCGGAGACGAAGCACTCAGGCCTGCGGTACCACCCACCACCATCGCCATCATCACCATCATCATCACCCACCGTCCACCACCACCATCATCATCATCACTGCTGGACACCAGCGCATCATCACCGAAAAAAACCTCCAGAACTGATGCAGAACGTCATGGCGACTGCATCCGAGGGTCGAAAAGAATCCTCAGTTATTACTGAGGAAATCAGTCTAATGTTTGGATATACTCATTTCCCTGTGAGCCTGTTGCAGCAGTGCCTGGATTTCTTTTGGCCCTCCATCGAGACACAAATGGTGTTTAGGCTGAAAACGGAGCTAATTTATTTATTTATTTATTTTTCATATATTCTCATATTTACCTATTAACTTATTAATTTATATTTATTTATATATATATATATATATATATTAATTTATATTTATGTATTCATTAAATTAATTAATTTGTTCATATATTCTCATTCTCATTTAATTATTTACTCATTTATTTATCTATTAATTATTATTATTATAATTTTTTTTTTATTGTTATTTATTTATTTTCATTTATTTACTCATCCATTTATATATGTATATTTATTCATGTATTTATCTATAAAATACTTTTTAGATATTCTCATATTTACTTATTAACTTATTTATTTATATTTATTTATTTATTAAATTAATTCATTTGTTCATATATTCTCATATTTACTTATTTTACCATTTATTTATCTATTAATTTATTTTTATTCATTTATTTATTATTTATTTATTTATTTATTCATTTAATTATTCATTTTTTATTTATGACCTCACTCGCTAATCCATCGAAGTACGGGTGAATAAGAAGGAGTCGGTGGAGCGCTGATCTCCACGTTCCTCCACTTCTGTACAGGAGCCTCGGGCTACTAACCAGGGTTCTTACAGAGCGTCGAAGACAGCGCCCACTTTTTTTAGTCCCGTCTTTTCCCACCCAGCAGACTAGCGGCCGATTTTGTCTCCTGCACCGTCTGCACTGCCGATCGTGCCCGCTAGGAGACGCCTAGCCGACCGGTAGCAGAGCTGAGATTCAACCCCAGACCTGAATGTTTATACAGTATTTCTGGAGAGCATGTGAACGTTTTTAGGGAGAATTCAGGTCACCGGGTTTGAAATCCGAACACGTCAAAGGTTGGCGTGACTCCGGGTGGTGGTGGTGAGGGGGGGGAAGGGGGCGCGGCACCCTGGAGAGTAACGAATCTGGGGTGTGTCTCATGCAGCGCTGAATCATGAACATTTTGCTTGGCGCTAAAAGTAGGGAGGAGAATCCGGGGGGAGTCAAGAGCCGCCCAAAATCAATCTTCATCTTTTATCTGATTTTCAATTCTTATTCAGTCCTTCTTCATTTCCACCTCCGAGTTTCTGTTCCCTCACAGCACCGGGTCGCTTATTACCACCACGAGAACTCAACCGAGCCCAGAACCGCCCCTAACTGGCTCCATCGTGTTCACGTTCCTGCTGGTGTGTGTGTGTGTGTGCAGAACGTCTTGGAACATCTTCAGCCTGATGAAACATCTCCAGAATCTCAAAAACAACAATCCCCAGAGCCGTCAGAGCACTTATTAGCATCAAACCATCACAGCATGCTAAATTTACAGCAATTAGCAGACATGTTTACAACCCAAGCAATTAGGGGGCGAGGGCCTCTCTCAAGGGCCCAACGCTGGCTGCGTGGCAGATGTTGGGCTTAAACCAGCAACATTCTGATTGCTGGTCACCACAACCAAAGCCAAATAAAACTAAAACCTGTAAATCACATGACCAGAGCCGGTTGTTGTCAGTAGATCCCGGCTCAGCGTGAGACCTGATGTTAACCAGATGTGGAGGGGAACAGATGTGAACTTGAAAGCACTAATTAGGATCCAGAGGTGCGTTTGGTGTCCCCACATGCATGTTCACGATGCTTTTACAACCTGAACAGGTCCTGCAGCAGATGCTTCTAACACAACGTCCAGAGCTGGAACCAGGAGCTCTGTTTGAGATTCACACCTCACGACCAAAAGTATGTGGACGCCCGTCCAGCTTACAGGAACATTTCTGGTGCATAAGAACATCGAGGCTTCGAGGAACTGAACACCTCTGGGATGAATTGGAACGTCGATCATGAGCTTCATGTAGAAACGACGGAACCTTTAGCGCTTCAGGAGAGCAACCTTCTGTAAGAGGGCGGCACGCTGGCTCGGTGGGTAGCACAGTCACCTTACAGCAAGAAGGTCCTGGGTTCGATTCCCAAGTGAAGCGGTCCGGGTCCTTTCTGTGTGGAGTTTGCATGTTCTCCTCGTGTCCATGCAGTGTGTGTGAGTGTGAGTGTATTTGTGTCTGTAAGTGTGTGTGTGTGTGTATGTGAGTGTGTGTGTGTGTATGTGAGTGTGTGTGTGTGTGTGTTTGTGAGAGTGTGTATGAGTCTATTTGTGTCTGTGTTTGTGTGTGTTTGTAAGAGTGTGTGTGAGTGTATTTGTGTGTGTGAATGTATTTGTGTGTGTGTGTGTGTGTGTGTGTGTGTCTGTGAGAGTGTCTGTGTGTGTTTGTGTGTGTGTGTGTTTGACTGGCAACCTGTCCAGGGTGTTTCTTACTTTTCACCAGTACACTGCACCCACCGAGACCCTGACCAGGGTAATGTAGTGGTAAAACAGACAGTGAATGAATGAGCGTTCTGTAAAATCACATTTCTCTCTTTTTGGAATCTGATACAGCGGGGGAATAAAAGCGCCAGGCTCACGACAGAGCTAAAAATACCCGGGCGCGGTTCGGATTAAAGCGATATGTTAAATGCGCCGGTGCTGTCGGGGGAAGCGGGCGGAGACGGAGACTGGATTCACACGCCGATGTGCCTGTCAGTTGTGGTTTCACGCACCGAGACGGCGAGAATATTTTACATTTCCAGGTAAAACCGGAGCTCCGGTGCAGCCGAACTCGCTCGATCTGAGCGGGAGCGCAGTTTAATCTAGGGTTCTGATCTCCACCTTCCTCCACTTCTGTACAGGAGCCTCGGGGTACTAACCAGGGTCCTTACACAACCTCGAAGGCCCCGCCCACTTGTTTTAGTCCCGTCTTTTCCTACCCAGCAGACTGGCGGCCGATTTTGTCTGCTGCACCGTCTGCACTGTTGATTGTTCTTGCTAGGGGGCTCAGTGGTAGCTCAGTGGTTAAGGTACTTGACTAGTAATCAGAAGGTAGCTGGTTCAAGGCCCACCACCACCAAGTTGCCACTGTTGGGTTTAAAGCAACCCTCAATTGCTTTAAAATCATGTTCAGTCATAAATGTAAGTCGCTTTGGATAAAAGCGTCTGCTAAATGCTGAAAATGTAAAATGTAAATGTAGGGGGCGCCCAGCCGACCGGTAGCAGAGCTGAGATTGAGGTCCCTTGACTTTCAGTCATTGATAATCACTAACGAGGAATTAGGAGGCCACGCCTTAAAGTTTAACGACGTTCGATCCGGTCTGCATGAGGATGTGAACATAGATCTGGTTGGAACGATTATCGATTAGGGTCGTTGACTTGGAACCGTTTTTACCTCGGAGCTGCCCTGAATTAATACACACCTGCCAGCCAATCAGGAAGCAGGATTTTCTCTCATCATGATAGGAGGTAAATATTGACGCGACTGTACCCTGGATACCGGGAGCAGCTCCGCTCTTCCAGCCGAGCCTCGGTGATGATTTATGATTGGACGTCAGGTGTTGACACGGATCACAACATCATATCAGCGCCGCTTTCACAACCCTCACCCATCCATCACAATTCATCACCGCCGCCGCGCCGCTACCCGGACCGTGACCGACATCACGACAGCACGGTGCGGACGAATAAATCAGAGTTCCTGAATCATTCCGGTCGCGGTCGGACCGCCTGGTTCGGAATGGAGATTCCGAGCATGATGACTGAACACGAGAACGTGAGATTGATCGATGCCACGATCGTCCAGGAACGTTTTAGAGTCCAGTCTGTATGAACTGAACCGTTCAGGTCCATTTAATATAAAGATGCCCACTTCAGTTATTTAGAGCGCTGTGGTCAGAGCGCTGTCCAGGTCAGTGGAGTTCCTCCTGCCTGAACTCGTCAACCTACTGAGCTGCAAGGGCAGCGTCCTAAATAGAGCGGATTTTAACTGACCTCAAACTTTAGAAGCCAGGTATCGTCCCCTTCTGAGTAACGAACAAGAACTTGTGTAGGACCTTTCAGGTCAGCTCCGTTAAGACGTGGTTTGACGGGTTTGCCTCGGAGACACTCCAAGAGCTTGCACAGAGCCCTGACTTCAATTTCACTGAACATCTTTGAGATGAATCGGAATGCTGACCATGATTCAAGCCTTTATTATTAAACATTGATGACCATGAAATCCTGAGGATCGACCCCCTATTCGTGTCCATGAAAATAGGACGCTAGGGTGTCCACATACTTTTGACCACACTCCCGAAACTGTGCCACAATAAAGGAAGAGGACTTCCCTAAATTGTTGCCACAAAGCACGATGCTTTATTCACACATACATATTCATATTCATTTATACTTAGTAAACCAGCACTCATGACCTCAGAGTCCAGTCAGGGTGTGCTTTACACCGTGCACTCATCGCTCACAGGTTCCTTCTGCTGATCGTGGGTCGTTACAGCCGAGCTGTTGTTGCTCCTGGAGGTCGAGTCGCATCTGTGTAAGTCACAGAGCTTAACAGTGCTCTTGACCAAAAACAGTCGGTCGTGGACGCGTCTCAAATCACACGTCTCACTCACTCACTAACTCACTTTCTTAACCGCTTATCTAATCACGGTCGCGGGGGGTGCGGGAGCCTATCCCAGCTTTTCAATGGGCGCAAGGCACACAGTAACACCCTGGACGGGGCGCCAGTCCATCGCAGGGCAGACACACACACACCCATTCACCTATAGGGCAATTCAGTGTCTCCAATTAACCTGGCTGCATGTTTTTGGACTGTGGGAGGAAATCCACGCAGACACAGGGAGAACATGCAGACTCCACAAAGATAGGACCCGGACCGCCCCGCCTGGGGATCGAACCCAGGACCTTCTTGCTGTGAGGTGACAGTGCTACCAACCGAGCCACCGTACTGCCCCAAATCATACGCCCGTCCTATTATTTTGTGATTTCTGTGCTTCGAACTGTCCGTACAGTGGGCTACAGTGGGCACAGGTTCTCTAAAACTGGTACTGGTGTAATAGCAGTGGTCTGAGTGTTCTTGCTGAACATGTGCTTCCTTTTATCACCATATGAGTTCTTCAACGTTCTCCCCAGTCACCAGATCTGAATCCAGCGGTGCACCTTTGGGACGGGGTAGAGCAACATCTGGGAGGAACGTTTGCAAGACTTGAGGACGCTCTGAGAGTATAGAAGGTTCTTCTTCGTGAAACTCGATCCTCCCTCTAAAATTACGTTGGATGTTGGACAAGAAGTTCACACGTGGCGTTCCGGTTCATCCCAAAGGTCTTCAGGAGGGTTCAGGTCAGAGCTTTGTGGAGTCTAGTTCCTCAAAGATCTGAGGATGTTCTGAGAGGATAGAAGGTTCCACCCAGGATTAGCACAGCTCTCCTAACAAGGACATGAAGGGAAACTTGACTCACACTTTCAAACTGAGCCCCGGTGCCAGGTTGGTGCCCCCGGTGCCTGGTCACCCGGTCGGCTCTTTTATGCCTTTATGAAAGCTTGATGCCCAGGAGAACGTCACTCTCGTTCCTCAGCTGTTCCTCTAAAAACCAGCGAGTGAAATGAGAAATCGTGCTGAGCTGGCCTGCAGCTAGGAGCGGGGCGCGGCGCCGGGAAGTATAATCCGTTTATTTGGGGGGATTAGTGTTTTTGGGGGGGCTGAGACGTTCCATGCTTAGAAAGGAAACTGAAGACGATGAGATGTTGAATAGCCAGACAAGCTGCAGCCCAGGAACGTGGACGCAGAAGTACATTTAACCAGAAGTATGAGGACACACGTCTTTATGACTGACTGTAGGCGTAGAACGTCCACCGACGGTCCCACTGTGGTGTGGAGGAACTCTAAAGCCCTGAGCAGAGCCCTGACCTCAGCCCTCACAATTTTTGGGATGAATTGGAATGTCACTTGTAAGCAGTGGGCACAAATTCCAACATTTCCAGCAAAAAACCTTTTGAGAGAAGTGGTGGGTCATGTAGACGTCCAATGAGCTGATGGTCAGGCGTCCACACAAGTACTGGGATGCAGATCACACAGACGATTTTGAAAGCTTGTGGTCGGTGTCCGAATACTTTTGACCCTCTAGTGATTAATTCTAGTTTAACTCAACATGTTTTATTCAGTTCTAAACTCTGATGGTGGAGTTGCTGAGACGTTTCATCAGTCAAACTTTATGGAAACCCAAAAGATCCTCGAGGCTCTGACATCAAGTAAAAATCTAAAACATGTGCATCAGAACCGGGCGGGGTGGCTGAGGGGGGTGGGGTAGCTGTGGGGGGGTAGTTTTAGTATTAGTGCCATGTCTCCCCCTAAATATTTAGCTTGGTACGATCTGAATCCCTAATAATCCCCGGTCATGCAGAAATAAAACATCATCTGTGGTTTTATGTTGGATGTGAGGTTGCCAGATGTTCAGGATAAAAAGACCTCCGGAGCACAACCGACTGTACAATCCAAACGAAATCTGGCAACCCGGCTCATTTACATTTACATTTTCAGCATTTAGCGGACACTTCTATCCAGAGTGACTTACAGTACTGTGACAGTATACAGTCTAAGCAATTGAGGGTTAAGGGCCTTGCTCAAGGGCAGGTACCAAGTGTGTGTGTATGTGTGAGAGAGAGTGGGCCCTGACAGTCAACCTCAAAAAGACCAAAATTATGACCTTCCAGAAAAGAGCCAGATCTCAGGGAACCAAACACACATATAAATTAGGACACCATGAAATTGAGCACACTAAAGATTATACTTACCTCGGACTAAACATCAGTTCCACAGGAAACTTTAATCCGGCAGTAAATGAACTGAGAGAAAAAGCTCGCAGGGCGTCGACGCCATAAAACGTCAAACATTCGTGGAAATTCCGATTAGAATCTGGCTTAAAATTTTTGAATCAATAATTGAACCGATTGCTCTATATGGCGGTGAAGTTTGGGGTTCGCTTACACACCATCAATTCTGTAATTGGGACAAACATCCATTAGAGACCCTGCACACAGAGATCTGTAAAAGCATCCTAAAGGTGCACAGACACACCACGAACACACACTAACACACACCAACACACCACGAACACACACCAACACACCACTAACACACCACGAACACACACCAACACACCACGAACACACACCAACACACCACCAACACACCACGAACACACACCAACACACCACGAACACACACCAACACACACTAACAC